>NC_143034.1:84866370-84953870 GCF_057628025.1 Oncorhynchus mykiss | reverse complement strand
ACCTCAGAGACGGTATGATATGATTCTGTCTGATACGTACCTCAGAGACGGTATGATTCTGTCTGATACGTACCTCAGAGACGGTATGATTCTGTCTGATACGTACCTTAGAGAGGGTTTGATTCTGTCTGATACGTACCTCAGAGACGGTATGATATGATTCTGTCTGATACGTACCTCAGAGACGGTATGATATGATTCTGTCTGATACGTACCTCAGAGACGGTATGATATGATTCTGTCTGATACGTACCTCAGAGACGGTATGATATGATTCTGTCTGATACGTACCTCAGAGACGGTATGATTCTGTCTGATACGTACCTCAGAGACGGTATGATATGATTCTGTCTGATACAGTTGTCAGAAGTTTACATACACTTGGGTTGGATTCATTAAAACTACTTTTTCAACCACTCCACAAATTTCTTGTTAACAACCTATAGTTTCGGCAAGTCGGTTAGGACATCTACTTTGTGCTTGACATAAGTCATTTTTCCAACAATTGTTTACAGACAGATTATTTCACTTATTATTCACTGTGTCACAATTCCAGTGGGTCAAAAGTTTACATACACTAAGTTGACTGTGCCTTTAAACAGCTCCAGAAAATGATGTAATGGCTTTAGAAGCTTCTGATAGGCTAATTGACATCATTTGAGTCAATTGGAGGTGTACCTGTGGATGTATTTCAATGCCTACCTTCAAACTCAGTGCCTCTTTGCTTGACATCATGGGGAAATCAAAATGAATCAGCCAAGACCTCTGAAAGAAAATTGTTGCCTCCACAAGTCTGGTCCATCCTTGGGAGCAATTTCCAAACAATTTCCACGGGACCACTCAGCCGTCATACCGCTCAGGAAGGAGATGCGTTCTGTCTCCTAGAGTTGAATGTACTTTGGTGCGAAAAGTGAAAATCAATCCCAGAACAACAGCAAAGGACCTTGTGAAGATGCTGGAGGAAACAGGTACAAAAGTATCTATATCCACAGTAAAACGAGTCCTATATCGACATAACCTGAAAGGCCGCTCAGCAAGGCAGAAGCCGCTGCTCCAAAACCAGCTTTAAAAAAAGCCAGACTACGGTTTGCAACTGCACATGATGGGGACAAAGATCATACTTTTTGGAGAAATGTCCTCTGGTCTGATGAAACAAAATTAAAACTGTTTGGCCATAAGGACCATCGTTATGTTTGAAGGAAAAAGGGGGAGGCTTGCAAGCCGAAGAACACCATCCCAACCGTGAAGGAAAAAGGGGGAGGCTTGCAAGCTGAAGAACACCATCCCAACCGTGAAGGAAAAAGGGGGAGGCCTGCAAGCCGAAGACACCATCCCAACCGTGAAGGAAAAAGGGGGAGGCTTGCAAGCTGAAGAACACCATCCCAACCGTGAAGGAAAAAGGGGGAGGCTTGCAAGCTGAAGAACACCATCCCAACCGTGAAGGAAAAAGGGGGAGGCCTGCAAGCTGAAGAACACCATCCCAACCGTGAAGGAAAAAGGGGGAGGCCTGCAAGCTGAAGAACACCATCCCAACTGTGAAGGAAAAAGGGGGAGGCTTGCAAGCTGAAGACCACCATCCCAACCGTGAAGGAAAAAGGGGGAGGCCTGCAAGCTGAAGACCACCATCCCAACCGTGAAGGAAAAAGGGGGAGGCCTGCAAGCTGAAGAACACCATCCCAACTGTGAAGGAAAAAGGGGGAGGCTTGCAAGCTGAAGAACACCATCCCAACCGTGAAGGAAAAAGGGGGAGGCCTGCAAGCTGAAGAACACCATCCCAACCGTGAAGGAAAAAGGGGGAGGCCTGCAAGCTGAAGAACACCATCCCAACTGTGAAGGAAAAAGGGGGAGGCTTGCAAGCTGAAGACCACCATCCCAACCGTGAAGGAAAAAGGGGGAGGCCTGCAAGCTGAAGACCACCATCCCAACCGTGAAGGAAAAAGGGGGAGGCCTGCAAGCTGAAGAACACCATCCCAACCGTGAAGGAAAAAGGGGGAGGCCTGCAAGCTGAAGAACACCATCCCAACCGTGAAGCACGTGTTTTTATTTTTGAATTTTACCCTTCTTCCTAATTTCGTTTAAAAACATTTATTGCCCCGTTTTCTCCAATTTCAATTTTTTTTTGTTTTGTTTAGTAGCTACTATCTTGTCTCATCGCTACAACTCCCGTATGGGCTCGGGAGAGACGAAGGTTGAAAGACGTGTCCTCCGATACACAACCCAACCAAGCCGCACTGCTTCTTAACACAGCGCCATCCAACCCGGAAGCCAGCCGCACCAATGTGTCGGAGGAAACACTGTGCACATGGCGACATGGCGCACTGCGCCTGGCCCGCCACAGGAGTCGCTGGTGCCCGATGAGACAAGGATTTCCCTACCGGTCAAACCCTCCCTAACCCGGACGACGCTAGGCCAATTGTACGTCACCCCACGGACCTCCCGGTTACGACAGAGCCTGGGCGCGAACCCAGAGTCTCTGGTGGCACAGCTGGCGCTGCAGTACAGCGCCCTTAAGCCCTGGGCCACCCTGGAGGCAGCATCATGTTGTAGGGGTGCTTTTCTGCAGGAGGGACTGGTGCACTTCACAAAATAGATGGCATCATGAGGAAGGAAAATTACATGGATATATTGAAACAACATCTCAAGACGTCAGTGTTGGAGATTTTCCAGTCATCTGGTGATTTTCAGTAACCTCTCTTTGAAGTAGAAAGAATAAACAGAATGAAGGCTGAGCCCATGTGAGTGTACAAAGCTAGATCAACATCGAGTCAACTACTAGACATGTGTTAGCAGAATGAAGGCTGAGCCCATGTGAGTGTACAAAGCTAGATCAACATCGAATTGACCATTTGGACACGTAAAAAACAGAACGTAAGCAGAATCTGTGTAGATGAGGCAAGGTTAACTGACAAGACGTGACAGGTCTGGGCCATATCTGATCTTGTGAAGGCTACTTGACACGCGCACACGTTAACCATACATTGATATTGTAGGTCTGAACTTGTAAAGACCTTTGGACAGGAACATTAGCTAAGGGGTATGCTTGTCACGCCACCAATAGAATCTATGCCCCAATATCTGAGCCAATAACAGAATGGAAACTATGTAACAAAGCAAATGGGGTGATGACATCATTCTGTAAAGGTGAAACTGTATAAAAGCCAAGCGCTAAGAATGAGGCAGTTCTTCCATGGAGGTGCTCGGCATTTGTTGTCCTCAGCAATAAAATTCTTATCCACAAGCTCCGGTATCTGAGTAGTATTTGTTTTTAATATTTTCCCCAACATCAGTCAGGAAGTTAAAGTTTAGTCGCAAATGGGTCTTCCAAATGGACAATGACCCCCAAGCATACTTCCAAAGTTGTGGCAAAATGGCTTAAGGACAACAAAGTCAAGGTATTGGAGTGGCCATCACAAAACCCTGACCTCAATCCTATAGAACATTTGTGGGCAGACCTGAAAAAGCGTGTGCCAGCAAGGAGGCCTACAAACCTGACTCAGTTACACCAGCTCTGTCAGGAGGAATGGGCCAAAATTCACCAAATTTATTGTGGGATGTTTGTGGAAGGCTACCCGAAATGTTTGACCCAAGTTAAACAATTTAAAGGCAATGCTACCAAATACTAATTGAGTGAATGTAAACTTCTGACCCACTGGGAATGTGATGAAAGAAATAAAAGCTGAAATAAATCATTCTCTCTACGATTATTCTGACATTTCACATTCTTAAAATAAAGTGGTGATCCTAACTAACCTAAAACAGGGCATTTTTACTAGGATTAAATGTCAGGAATTGTGAAAAACTGAGTTTAAATGTATTTGGCTAAGGTGTATGTAAACTTCCGACTTCAACTGTATATCTTTGTTTATTAATGTGTGTATCTATGTTAGCATGTATATCTCCGTTTAATTTGTATATCTCTGTTTAATGTGTATATATCTGTTTAATGTGTGTGTATCTATGTTAATGTGTATCTCTCTGTTTAATATGTATCTATGGTAACATGTATATCTCTGTTTAATGTGTGTATATCTATGTTAACATGTATATCTCTGTTTGTGTGTGTATCTATATTAACGTGTATATCTCCCCCAGGTACACACCACGGCCCGACGCTGTGGGCGGGGACAAACTCAGGGAGTGTGTATGCTTATTTAATGTGTGTGTATCTATATTAACGTGTATATCTCTGTCTCCCCCAGGTACACACCACGGCCCGACGCTGTGGGCGGGGACAAACTCAGGGAGTGTGTATGCTTACGCGTTGGAGGTCCCGGGTGTGGGGTCGGGCCGTGGGCGGCCGGGGGGTGAGGGGAGCGGCTGTGTGGAGGCCGTGTTGGGGAAAGAGATCCAGCTGATGCACAGGGCTCCGGTCGTGTCCGTCTGCGTGCTGGACGGACGGGGGAAACCGTTACCAGAACCTTACCAAGCCTCTCTGGACCTGGCTACTGCTCCAGACATGACTAACCCACACTCTGTCCTCATCGCTTCAGAGGAACAACTCAAGGTACACACACACACACCTGTTGGGAATTACCTGTCAGTCAGGTATTCAGTCTCTCTAAGGTCAGTGTTGACAGGTTATTGTGTTGACAGGTATAATGTGTTGACAGGTATAATGTGTTGACAGGTATAATGTGTTGACAGGTATAATGTGTTGATATAATGTGTTGACAGGTATAATGTGTTGACAGGTATAATGTGTTGATATAATGTGTTGACAGGTATAATGTGTTGACAGGTATAATGTGTTGACAGGTTATTGTGTTGACAGGTGTATTGTGTTGACAGGTGTATTGTGTTGACAGGTATAATGTGTTGATATAATGTGTTGACAGGTATAATGTGTTGACAGGTATAATGTGTTGACAGGTTATTGTGTTGACAGGTGTATTGTGTTGACAGGTGTATTGTGTTGACAGGTATAATGTGTTGATATAATGTGTTGACAGGTATAATGTGTTGACAGGTATAATGTGTTGACAGGTATAATGTGTTGACAGGTATAATGTGTTGACAGGTATAATGTGTTGACATGTATAATGTGTTGACAGGTATAATGTGTTGACAGGTATAATGTGTTGATATAATGTGTTGACAGGTATAATGTGTCGACAGGTATAATGTGTTGACAGGTATAATGTGTTGACAGGTATAATGTGTTGACAGGTATAATGTGTTGACAGGTATAATGTGTTGACAGGTGTAATGGGTTGACAGGTGTAATGGGTTGACATGTGTATTGTGTTGACAGGTGTATTGTGTTGACAGGTGTATTGTGTTGACAGGTGTTCAGTCTTCCTAAGGTCGGTGCGAAGACCAAGTTCAAGCTGACGGCTCATGAGGGTTGTCGTGTGCGGAGGGTTGCCATGGTGACTGTGTGTTCCACGGCCCAGGAGGACTACAGTGAGACCAGTCTGGTCTGTCTGACCAACCTTGGAGACCTGCACTTGTTTAACGTACCTGCCCTACGGCCACAGGTAGGGGGGGGGGTGTACCTGTTTAACGTACCTGCCCTACGGCCACAGGTTGGGGGGGGGGGTGTACCTGTTTAACGTACCTGCCCTACGGCCACAGGTGGGGGGGGGGGGGTGTACCTGTTTAACGTACCTGCCCTACGGCCACAGGTAGGGGGGGGGGGGTGTACCTGTTTAACGTACCTGCCCTACGGCCACAGGTAGGGGGGGGGGTGTACCTGTTTAACGTACCTGCCCTACGGCCACAGGTAGGGGGGGGGGGTGTACTTGTTTAACGTACCTGCACTACGGCCACAGGTAGGGGGGGTGTACCTGTTTAACGTACCTGCACTACGGCCACAGGTAGGGGGGGGGGGTGTACCTGTTTAACGTACCTGCCCTACGGCCACAGGTAGGGGGGGGGGGGTGTACCTGTTTAACGTACCTGCCCTACGGCCACAGGGAGGGGGGGGGGGTGTACCTGTTTAACGTACCTGCCCTACGGCCACAGGTGGGGGGGGGGGGGGGTGGTACCTGTTTAACGTACCTGCCCTACGGCCACAGGTAGGGGGGGGGGGGGGGGGTGTACCTGTTTAACGTACCTGCCCTACGGCCACAGGGAGGGTGGGGGTGGTGTACCTGTTTAACGTACCTGCCCTACGGCCACAGGTGGGGGGGGGGGGGGGGGGGTGGTACCTGTTTAACGTACCTGCCCTACGGCCACAGGTAGGGGGGCGGGGGGGTGTACCTGTTTAACGTACCTGCCCTACGGCCACAGGTGGGGGGGGGGGTGTACCTGTTTAACGTACCTGCCCTACGGCCACAGGTAGGGGGGGGGGGTGGGTGTACCTGTTTAACGTAGTGTGTGTGTGTGTTGTAGTGTGTGTGTGTGTGTTGCAGTGTGTGTGTGTGTGTGTGTGTTGCAGTGTGTGTGTGTGTGTGTGTGTGTTGCAGTGTGTGTGTGTGTGTGTGTTGCAGTGTGTGTGTGTGTTGCAGTGTGTGTGTGTGTTTTGCAGTGTGTGTTTGTGTGTTTTGCAGTGTGTGTGTGTTGCAGTGTGTGTGTGTGTTGCAGTGTGTGTGTGTTAACCTCTGTCTCTGTCTGTAGGTACGTTATGACTGTATCCGTAAAGAGGACATCAGTGGCATCGCTTCCTGTGTCTTCACAAGGAACGGGCAGGGTGAGAACACGCACACACAATATTGTTGATATGCATGTTTCCGTGTGTGCGTAGGGTTCTACGTGATCTCTCTGTGTGTGTAGGGTTCTACGTGATCTCTGTGTGTGTGTAGGGTTCTACGTGATCTCTCTCTGTGTGTGTGTAGGGTTCTACCTGATCTCTGTGTGTGTGTGTGTGTGTGTGCAGGGTTCTACCTGATCTCTCTCTCTGTGTGTGTAGGGTTCTACCTGATCTCTCTCTCTCTGTGTGTAGGGTTCTACCTGATCTCTTTCTCTGTGTGTGTAGGGTTCTACCTGATCTCTCTGTGTGTGTGTGTGTAGGGTTCTACCTGATCTGTGTGTGTGTGTGTGTAGGGTTCTACCTGATCTCTCTCTGTGTGTGTGTAGGGTTCTACCTGATCTCTCTCTCTCTCTGTGTGTAGGGTTCTACCTGATCTCTCTCTCTCTGTGTGTAGGGTTCTACCTGATCTCTCTCTCTGTGTGTGTAGGGTTCTACCTGATCTCTCTCTCTGTGTGTGTAGGGTTCTACCTGATCTCTCTCTCTGTGTGTGTAGGGTTCTACCTGATCTCTCTCTCTGTGTGTGTAGGGTTCTACCTGATCTGTGTGTGTGTGTGTGTGTAGGGTTCTACCTGATCTCTCTCTCTGTGTGTGTAGGGTTCTACCTGATCTCTCCATCAGAGTACCAGCGTTTCTCCCTGTCAGCTAAAGTCATCACAGAACCTCTATGTACTGTGGAGCTGGAGAGACCTCTGGAGACACACATCAGGTCACTACACACTAACACCTCTGGAGACACACACTCTTCTCTTCTGGAGACACACACTCTTCTGGCTGTGCCGGGTGGAGATTATAACAGAACATGGCCAAGATGTTCAAATGTTCATAAATGACCAGCATGGTCCAATAATAATAAGGCAGAACAGTTGAGACTGGAGCAGCAGCACGGCCAGGTGGACTGGGGACAGCAAAGAGTCATCATGTCAGGTAGTCCTGAGGCATGGTCCTAGGGCTCAGGTCCTCCGAGAGAGAGAAAGAAAGAGAGAATTAGAGAGAGCACACTTAAATTCACACAGGACACCGAATAGGACAGGAGAAGTACTCCAGATATAACAAACTGACCCTAGCCCCCCGACACATAAACTACTGCAGCATAAATACTGGAGGCTGAGACAGGAGGGGTCAGGAGACACTGTGGCCCCATCCGAGGACACCCCCGGACAGGGCCAAACAGGAAGGATATAACCCCACCCACTTTGCCAAAGCACAGCCCCCACACCACTAGAGGGATATCTTCAACCACCAACTTACCATCCTGAGACAAGGCCGAGTATAGCCCACAAAGATCTCCGCCACGACACAACCCAAGGGGCAGGCGCCAACCCAGACAGGAAGATCACATCAGTGACTCAGCCCACTCAGGTGACGCACCCCCTCCAGGGACGGCATGAGAGAGCACCAGTAAGCCAGTGACTCAGCCCCTGTAATAGGGTTAGAGGCAGAGAATCCCAGTGGAAAGAGGGGAACCGGGCAGAGACAGCAAGGGCGGTTCGTTGCTCCAGAGCCTTTCCGTTCAGCCTTTCCGTTCACCTTCCCACTCCTGGGCCAGACTACACTCAATCATATGACCCACTGAAGAGATGAGTCTTCAGTAAAGACTTAAAGGTTGAGACAGAGTCTGCATCTCTCACATGGGTAGGCAGACCGTTCCATAAAAATGGAGCTCTATAGGAGAAAGCCCTGCCTCCAGCTGTTTGCTTAGAAATTCTAGGGACAATTAGGAGGCCTGCGTCTTGTGACCGTAGTGTACATGTAGGTATGTACGGCAGGACCAAATCAGAGAGATAGGTAGGAGCAAGCCCATGTAATGCTTTGTAGGTTAGCAGTAAAACCTTGAAATCAGCCCTTGCTTTGACAGGAAGCCAGTGTAGAGAGGCTATGACTGGAGTAATATGATCAAATTTTTTGGTTCTAGTCAGGATTCTAGCAGCCGTATTTAGCACTAACTGGAGTTTATTTAGTGCTTTATCCGGGTAGCCGGAAAGTAGAGCATTGCAGTAGTCTAACCTAGAAGTGACAAAATCATGGATTAATTTTTCTGCATCAGTTTTGGACAGAAAGTTTCAGATTTTTGCAATGTTACGTAGATGGAAAAAAGCTGTCCTTGAACTGGTCTTGATATGTTCTTCAAAAGAGAGATCAGGGTCCAGAGTAACGCCGAGGTCCTTCACAGTTTTATTTGAGACGACTGTACAACCATTAAGATTAATTGTCAGATTCAACAGAAGATCTCTTTGTTTCTTGGGACCTAGAACAAGCATCTCTGTTTTGAGATGAGTTTAAAAGTAGAAAGTTTGCAGCCATCCACTTCCTTATGTCTGAAACACATGCTTCTAGCAAGGGCAATTTTGGGGCTTCACCATGTTTCATTGAAATGTACAGCTGTGTGTCATCCGCATAGCAGTGAAAGTTAACATTATGTTTTCGAATTACATCCCCAAGAGGTAAAATATATAGTGAAAACAATAGTGGTCCTAAAAGGGAACCTTGAGGAACACCGAAATTTACAGCTGATGTGTCAGAGGACAAACCATTCACAGAGACAAACTGATATCTTTCTGACAGATAAGATCTAAACCAGGCCAGAACTTGTCCGTGTAGACCAATTTGGGTTTCCAATCGCTCCAAAATAATATGGTGATCGATGGTATCAAAAGCAGCACTAAGGTCTAGGAGCACGAGGACAGATGCAGAGCCTCAGTCTGATGCCATTATAAGGTCATTTACCACCTTCACAAGTGCCGTCTCAGTGCTATGATGGGGTCTAAAACCAGACTGAAGCATTTCATATACATTGTTTGTCTTCAGGAAGGCAGTGAGTTGCTGCGCAACAGCCATTTCAAATTTTTTTGAGAGGAATGAAAGATTCGATATAGGCCGATTAGTTTTTTTATATTTTCTGGGTCAAGGTTTGGCTTTTTCAAGAGAGGCTTTATTACTGCCACTTTTAGTGAGTTTGGTACACATCCGGTGGATAGAGAGCCGTTTATTATGTTCAACATAGGAGGGCCAAGCACAGGAAGCAGCTCTTTCAGTAGTTTAGTTGGAATAGGGTCCAGTATGCAGCTTGAAGGTTTAGAGGCCATGATTATTTTCATCATTGTGTCAAGAGATATAGTACTAAAACACTTGAGCGTCTCTCTTGATCCTAGGTCCTGGCAGAGTTGTGCAGACTCAGGACAACTGAGCTTTGAAGGAATACGCAGATTTAAAGAGGAGTCCATAATTTGCTTTCTAATAATCATAATATTTTCCTCAAAGAAGTTCATGAATTTATCACTGCTGAAATGAAAGCCATCTTCTCTTGGGGAATGCTGCTTTTTAGTTAGCTTTGCGACAGTATCAAAAAGGAATTTCGGATTGTTCTTATTTTCCTCAATAAGTTGGAAAAATAGGATGATCGAGCAGCAGTAAGGGCTCTTCGGTACTGCACGGTACTGTCTTTCCAAGCTAGTCGGAAGACTTCCAGGTGGTGTGGCGCCATTTCCGTTCCAATTTTCTGGAAGCTTGCTTCAGAGCTCGGGTATTTTCTGTGTACCAGGGAGCTAGTTTCTTATGAGAAATGTTTTTAGTTTTTAGGGGTGCAACTGCATCTAGGGTATTGCGCAAGGTTAAATTGAGTTCCTCAGTTAGGTGGTTAACTGATTTTTGTCCTCTGAAGTCCTTGGGTAGACAGAGGGAGTCTGGAAGGACATCAAGGAATCTTTGTGTTGTCTGTGAATTTATAGCACGACTTTTGATGCTCCTTGGTTGGGGTCTGAGCAGATTATTTGTTGCAATTGCAAACGTAATAAAATGGTGGTCCGATAGTCCAGGATTATGAGGAAAAACATTAAGATCCACAACATTTATTCCATGGGACAAAACTAGGTCCAGAGTATGACTGTGACAGTGAGTGGGTCCAGAGACATGTTGGACAAAACCCACTGAGTCGATGATGGCTCCGAAAGCCTTTTGGAGTGGGTCTGTGGACTTTTCCATGTGAATATTAAAGTCACCGAAGATTAGAATATTATCTGCTATGACTACAAGGTCCGATAGGAATTCAGGGAACTCAATGAGGAACGCTGTATACCTCCCGTCCTCACACCTCCTGTCCTCACACCTCCTGTTCTCCCCGTCCTCACACCTCCTGTCCTCTCCGTCCTCACACCTCCTGTCCTCTCCCGTCCTCACACCTCCTGTCCTCTCCGTCCTCACACCTCCTGTCCTCACACCTCCTGTCCTCTCCGTCCTCACATCTCCTGTCCTCTCCGTCCTCACACCTCCTGTCCTCCCCGTCCTCACACCTCCCGTCCTCACACCTCCCGTCCTCACCGTCCTCACACCTCCTGTCCTCCCCGTCCTCACACCTCCTGTCCTCCCCGTCCTCACACCTCCTGTCCTCCCCGTCCTCACACCTCCTGTCCTCCCCGTCCTCACACCTCCTGTCCTCCCCGTCCTCACACCTCCTGCTTCACAATATCCAATGCTTATCTAGTTTGTGACACATTTTGTATTTTAATGAGGAGTCATCCACCTGTTGGGGTATCTTGATATCTACCACCTGTTGGGGTATCTTGATATCTACCACCTGTTGGGGTATCTTAATATCTACCACCTGTTGGGGTATCTTAATATCTACCACCTGTTGGGGTATCTTAATATCTACCACCTGTTGGGGTATCTTAATATCTACCACCTGTTGGGGTATCTTGATATCTACCACCTGTTGGGGTATCTTGATATCTACCACCTGTTGGGGTATCTTAATATCTACCACCTGTTGGGGTATCTTGATATCTACCACCTGTTGGGGTATCTTAATATCTACCACCTGTTGGGGTATCTTAATATCTACCACCTGTTGGGGTATCTTAATATCTACCACCTGTTGGGGTATCTTAATATCTACCACCTGTTGGGGTATCTTGATATCTACCACCTGTTGGGGTATCTTAATTTCTACCACCTGTTGGGGTATCTTGATATCTACCACATGTTGGGGTATCTTGATATCTAACACCTGTTTAGGTATCTTGATCTCTACCACCTGTTGGGGTATCTTGATATCTACCACCTGTTGGGGTATCTTGATATCTACCACCTGTTGGGGTATCTTGATATCTACCACCTGTTGGGGTATCTTGATCTCTACCACCTGTTGGGGTATCTTAATATCTACCACCTGTTGGGGTATCTTGATATCTACCACCTGTTGGGGTATCTTGATATCTACCACCTGTTGGGGTATCTTAATATCTACCACCTGTTGGGGTATCTTGATATCTACCACCTGTTGTATCTTGATCTCTACCACCTGTTGGGGTATCTTGATATCTACCACCTGTTGTATCTTGATCTCTCTGGAATGTAATGCCTCCAGATTGACTTTGATGAACTAATGAGCATAAGGTTTGAGATGAAAAAAATGTAAATAAAAAATTTGCAACAAAAAAAAGGTGAGATTGGACGACCTTGTCGTGTTCCTTTGTAAAACGTTAAACCTTGAGGACGTTCCATGACAGTTTGATACAGCTGTTCCATTATACCGAGTTCTAACAGCATCAACAACAAAAATGACCAAACTTCAAATGCTGAAGACAATCAAAGATAAAACTGTGACTTACTGTATGTATCAAATGCTTAATGAAAATCCCCCAAAATAAGATGACAGGCAAGTCATCCGAGAGATCACAATACTCAACCAAGTCTAACAGCAGCCTCAGATTATTAGATATATGGCGCCCTTTCATAAACCCTGATTGACGTTCATCAATCAGATCATTCAAGCACCACTTTAACCTTTTTCCTGCAAAGATTGAGGCTATACTTTTGTAGTGGAGTGTCAATATATAATGCAACTGCTGTGTCAGATTTAAAAAAAAAAAAAACTTTACGAAAAAAGCAAACCATGCAATAATCTGAGTACAGTGTTCAGACCACAAAGCAGCCAAAAAGATATCCACCATATTGTGTAGTCAACATTAGTCAGAAATAACATGATAAATATTCACTTACCTTTGATGATCTTCATCAGAATGCACTCCCAGGAATCCCAGTTCCACAATACATTTTTGATTTGTTCGATAAAGTTCATCATTTATGTCCAAATAGCTTCTTTTGTTAGGGCGTTTGGTAAACAAATCCAAACGCGCGTGCAGGTCCAGCCGAACGTCGGACGAAAAGTTAAAAAAGTTATATTACAGGTTGTAGAAACTTGTCAAACTAAGTATAGAATCAATCTTTAGGATGTTTTTATCATAAATCTTCAATAAAGTTCCAACTGGAAAATTCCATTGTCTGTAGAAAAGCAATGGAACGAGAGCTAACTCTGTCGTGACTCCGCGTCACGAGCCTGTGGCACTCTGCCAGACACCTGGCTCAATCCCTTCTCATTCAGCCCCCCTTCATAGTAGAAGCCTCAAACAAAGTTCTAAAGACTGTTGACATCTAGTGGAAGCCTTAGGAAGTGCAATATGACCCCATTTACACTGTATATTGGATAGGCAAAGAGTTGAAAACCTACCAACCAGGAAGTGGGCAATCTGAGGTTTGATTTTTCTCAGGTTTCTGCCTGCCATATGAGTTCTGTTATACTCACAGACACCATTCAAACAGTTTTAGACACTTCAGAGGGGTTTCCATCCAATACTACTAATAATATGCACATATTAGCATCTGGGACTGAGTAGCAGGCAGTTTACTCTGCGCACCTTATTCATCCAAGCTATTCAATACTGCCCCCATCATCAAGAAGTTAAGACATCCTTGTGAGGTTGAGGTATAAGAGTAATAAACCCTTGGTTCAGAGAGGCAGGTAGTTCTCCCTTCTTTATAGCCTCCTTTAAAGGTTTCAGAGGCAGGTAGTTCTCCCTTCTTTATAGCCTCCTTTAAAGGTTTCAGAGAGGCAGGTAGTTCTCCCTTCTTTATAGCCTCCTTTAAAGGTTTCAGAGAGGCAGGTAGTTCTCCCTTCTTTATAGCCTCCTTTAAAGGTTTCAGAGAGGCAGGTAGTTCTCCCTTCTTTATAGCCTCCTTTAAAGGTTTCAGAGAGGCAGGTAGTTCTCCCTTCTTTATAGCCTCATTTAAAGGTTTCAAGTCAAAATGGTGCGGTTTTTTTTCATAGAAGGTTTTGTCAAATTGAGGTTAATCCATCACAACCTGGAGATTTGTTATTTTGAAACTGAGAAACGCCATATTGGATGTCCATAGTGGATACGTCTTGACAACAAGACAGATTTCAAATCTTCACTAACCGAGTTAACATTCTCTCAAGGTGATCCTTAGAGTCACTCAAACTGTTATCTAAGAAGTTTCTCATAAAACATAGTGTTCAAGTAGTCTGATATCTCTCTGTCCTCAGAGGATACCCCATTCATCTGAGTGGTAGTCAGATATCTCTCTGTCCTCAGAGGATACCCCATTCATCTGAGTGGTAGTCAGATATCTCTCTGTCCTCAGAGGATACCCCATTCATCTGAGTGGTAGTCTGATATCTCTCTGTCCTCAGAGGATACCCCATTCATCTGAGTGGTAGTCTGATATCTCTCTGTCCTCAGAGGATACCCCATTCATCTGAGTGGTAGTCTGATATCTCTCTGTCCTCAGAGGATACCCCATTCATCTGAGTGGTAGTCTGAAATCTCTCTGTCCTCAGAGGATACCCCATTCATCTGAGTGGTAGTCTGAAATCTCTCTGTCCTCAGAGGATACCCCATTCATCTGAGTGGTAGTCTGAAATCTCTCTGTCCTCAGAGGATACCCCATTCATCTGAGTGGTAGTCTGATATCTCTCTGTCCTCAGAGGATACCCCATTCATCTGAGTGGTAGTCTGATATCTCTCTGTCCTCAGAGGATACCCCATTCATCTGAGTGGTAGTCTGATATCTCTCTGTCCTCAGAGGATACCCCATTCATCTGAGTGGTAGTCTGATATCTCTCTGTCCTCAGAGGATACCCCATTCATCTGAGTGGTAGTCTGAAATCTCTCTGTCCTCAGAGGATACCCCATTCATCTGAGTGGTAGTCTGAAATCTCTCTGTCCTCAGAGGATACCCCATTCATCTGAGTGGTAGTCTGAAATCTCTCTGTCCTCAGAGGATACCCCATTCATCTGAGTGGTAGTCTGATATCTCTCTGTCCTCAGAGGATACCCCATTCATCTGAGTGGTAGTCTGATATCTCTCTGTCCTCAGAGGATACCCCATTCATCTGAGTGGTAGTCTGATATCTCTCTGTCCTCAGAGGATACCCCATTCATCTGAGTGGTAGTCTGATATCTCTCTGTCCTCAGAGGATACCCCATTCATCTGAGTGTTAGTCTGATAACAACTCTCTGTTCTCAGAGGATACCCCATTCATCTGAGTGTTAGTCTGATAACAACTCTCTGTTCTCAGAGGATACCCCATTCATCTGAGTGGTAGTCTGATATCTCTCTGTCCTCAGAGGATACCCCATTCATCTGAGTGGTAGTCTGATATCTCTCTGTCCTCAGAGGATACCCCATTCATCTGAGTGGTAGTCTGATATCTCTCTGTCCTCAGAGGATACCCCATTCATCTGAGTGGTAGTCTGATATCTCTCTGTCCTCAGAGGATACCCCATTCATCTGAGTGGTAGTCTGATATCTCTCTGTCCTCAGAGGATACCCCATCCATCTGAAGTTCCTGAAGTGTGTTGAGTTCCCCTCGCCTCTTTTCCAAATAATAAAAGTGATCTGCTGTTTTCTTCTTTTTGCCCTTTTCACGCCATTGTTTCCTGGACGGCTTTCCTGGACGGCTTTCCTGAAGGCTCCTCTAGCCTTGTAAAATCATTCAATTTAGCTTCCTCATTAAGATCAAGATGCTCAATTTTAATTTATTTATCCTTTATTTAACTAGGCAAGTCAGTTAAGAACACATTCTTATTTTCAATGACGGCCTAGGAACAGTGGGTTAACTGCCTTGTTCAGGGGCAGAACGACAGATTTTTACCTTGTCAGCTCGGGGATTTGATTTAGAAACCTTTGCGGTTACTGGTCCAACGCGCTAACCACTAGGCTACGCCACCCCAGTATCAACAACACAGTGAGCTACTGCTCTGATGCTGTTCTCTGTCTCCATAGCGACGACGCAGCCATGCCTCTCCGGGCCAACGGAACTCACCGGAACCAGGCTGAAGGTACGTGCAACGCTTCTCATTGGTCCTTCTGCTAACCGTTACTAGGTGGCTGTCAACCAATCCCCTTTCACATTGCCTCAGTCTGACCTCTAACCCCTGACCCCCAGGGTTAAACGAGGACCCCCAGTGTGGCCTCCCCTCCCCGCCTCCCCTCTCCCCTCTGGACTCCCCCCTCAGCATGGCTGACATCAGCCTGGACACCACCGGAGAACTCACTGTAGAGGACGTCAGGGACTTCCTCACGTAAGATATTACAATAACACGTCATTTAACAGACGTTCTTATCCAGAGACGTAGTTACATTAACATGTTAGTCATTTAACAGACGTTCTTATCCAGAGACTCAGTTACAATAACACGTCATTTAACAGACGTTCTTATCCAGAGACTCAGTTATATTAACATGTTAGTCATTTAACAGGATCATCCTTGACTAAGGCCTGGTCTGTCTCTAGTGTTATAACAGCATCATCGTTGACTAAGGCTTGGTCTGTCTCTAGTGTTATAACAGCATCATCCTTGACTAAGGCCTGGTCTGTCTCTAGTGTCATAACATCCTTGACTAAGGCTTGGTCTGTCTCTAGTGTTATAACAGCATCATCCTTGACTAAGGCCTGGTCTGTCTCTAGTGTTATAACAGCATCATCCTTGACTAAGGCTTGGTCTGTCTCTAGTGTTATAACAGCATCATAACATCCTTGACTAAGGCTTGGTCTGTCTCTAGTGTTATAACCGGATCATCCTTGACTAAGGCTTGGTCTGTCTCTAGTGTTATAACCGGATCATCCTTGACTAAGGCTTGGTCTGTCTCTAGTGTTATAACAGGATCATCCTTGACTAAGGCTTGGTCTGTCTCTAGTGTTATAACAGGATCATCCTTGACTAAGGCTTGGTCTGTCTCTAGTGTTATAAAAGCATCATCCTTGACTAAGGCTTGGTCTGTCTCTAGTGTTATAACAGCATCATAACATCCTTGACTAAGGCTTGGTCTGTCTCTAGTGTTATAATAGGATCATCCTTGACTAAGGCTTGGTCTGTCTCTAGTGTTATAACAGCATCATCCTTGACTAAGGCCTGGTCTGTCTCTAGTGTTATAACAGGATCATCCTTGACTAAGGACTGGTCTGTCTCTAGTGTTATAACAGCATCATAACATCCTTGACTAAGGCTTGGTCTGTCTCTAGTGTTATAACAGCATCATAACATCCTTGACTAAGGCCTGGTCTGTCTCTAGTGTTATAACAGCATCATCCTTGACTAAGGCTTGGTCTGTCTCTAGTGTTATAACATCATCATCCTTGACTAAGGCTTGGTCTGTCTCTAGTGTTATAACATCATCATCCTTGACTAAGGCTTGGTCTGTCTCTAGTGTTATAACAGCATCATAACATCCTTGACTAAGGCCTGGTCTGTCTCTAGTGTTATAACAGCATCATAACATCCTTGACTAAGGCCTGGTCTGTCTCTAGTGTTATAACAGCATCATAACATCCTTGACTAAGGCCTGGTCTGTCTCTAGTGTTATAACAGCATCATCCTTGACTAAGGCTTGGTCTGTCTCTAGTGTTATAACATCATCATCGTTGACTAAGGCTTGGTCTGTCTCTAGTGTTATAACAGCATCATCCTTGACTAGGGCTTGGTCTGTCTCTAGTGTTATAACCGGATCATCCTTGACTAAGGCCTGGTCTGTCTCTAGTGTTATTACAGGATCATCCTTGACTAGGGCCTGGTCTGTCTCTAGTGTTATAACAGCATCATAACATCCTTGACTAAGGCCTGGTCTGTCTCTAGTGTTATAACAGCATCATAACATCCTTGACTAAAGCCTGGTCTGTCTCTAGTGTTATAACATCCCTGACTAAGGCCTGGTCTGTCTCTAGTGTTATAACAGCATCATCCTTGACTAAGGCCTGGTCTGTCTCTAGTGTGGATGTAATCACGGCCACCTGGTGAGGTTAGCATAGGGCTAAATGTGCCAGGTTATGTAATGGGAACAGCTAGCATAGGGCTAAATGTGGCAGGTTATGTAATGGGAACAGCTAGCGTAGGGCTAAATGTGCCAGGTTATGTAATGGGAACAGCTAGCGTAGGGCTAAATGTGCCAGGTTATGTAATGGGAACAGCTAGCGTAGGGCTAAATGTGCCTGGTTATGTAATGGGAACAGCTAGCGTAGGGCTAAATGTGCCTGGTTATGTAATGAGAACAGCTAGCATAGGGCTAAATGTGCCTGGTTATGTAATGGGAACAGCTAGCGAAGGGCTAAATGTGCCTGGTTATGTAATGGGAACAGCTAGCATAGGGCTAAATGTGCCAGGTTATGTTATGGGAACAGCTAGCATAGGGCTAAATGTGCCTATTTATGTAATGGGAACAGCTAGCATAGGGCTAAATGTGCCAGGTTATGTAATGGGAACAGCTAGCATGTAGCCTTTGATCACATGCGTCTGTGTCAATGATTTTAATTGGCTGATGCTTAAACATAAACCTTTTCTAATATTCGTAAGTATGGACCCCTGGGTTCTTGGGAAATGGGCAGGGACACACTCAGACGCGTTAGCACAAATACATGGTCATTTTATTCACGTGTGTGTGTGTGTGTGTGTGTGTGTGTGTGTAGTTCCGTGGACGAGGTAGAGAATAACTTGAGGAACATCACAGAGGAGGACGGATGCTCTCTAGGAGTCCTGATCACCTGACCAGGTAACGACACACTATACACGTTATACACACACACCCACACGTTATTTATACACACACATTATACCCCCCTACCCCAGGGTTCTCCTCGTTATACCCCATTACCCCAGGGTTCTCCTCATTATACCCAGGGTTCTCCTCATTATACCCCCCTACCCCAGGGTTCTCCTCATTATACCCCCCTACCCCAGGGTTCTCCTCATTATACCCAGGGTTCTCCTCATTATACCCCCTACCCCAGGGTTCTCCTCTTTATACCCCCCTACCCCAGGGTTCTCCTCATTATACCCCCTACCCTAGGGTTCTCCTCATTATACCCCCCTACCCCAGGGTTCTCCTCATTATACCCCCTACCCTAGGGTTCTCCTCATTATACCCCCCTACCCCAGGGTTCTCCTCATTATACCCCCTACCCCAGGGTTCTCCTCATTATACCCCCCTACCCCAGGGTTCTCCTCATTATACCCCCCTACCCCAGGGTTCTCCTCATTATACCCAGGGTTCTCCTCATTATACCCCCCTACCCCAGGGTTCTCCTCATTATACCCCCCTACCCCAGGGTTCTCCTCATTATACCCCCCTACCCCAGGGTTCTCATCATTATACCCCCTACCCCAGGGTTCTCCTCATTATACCCCCCTACCCCAGGGTTCTCCTCATTATACCCCCTACCCCAGGGTTCTCCTCTTTATACCCCCCTACCCCAGGGTTCTCCTCATTATACCCAGGGTTCTCCTCATTATACCCCCACTGTAATTATGTTCCGGCCCCCTGACCATCAGCTCTCCTCTCCCCCCTCTCTTGCTCTCCTCTCTCCCCCCTCTCTTGCTCTCCTCTCTCCCCTCTCTCTTGCTCTCCTCTCTCCCCCCTCTCTAGCTCTCCTCTCTCCCCCCTCTCTAGCTCTCCTCTCTCCCCTCTCTCTAGCTCTCCTCTCTCCACCCTCTCTAGCTCTCCTCTCTCCCACATTTCTAGCTCTCCTCTCTCCCCCCTCTCTAGCTCTCCTCTCTCCCCCCTCTCTAGCTCTCCTCTCTCCCCTCTCTCTAGCTCTCCTCTCTCCCCTCTCTCTAGCTCTCCTCTCTCCCCTCTCTCTTGCTCTCCTCTCTCCCCTCTCTCTTGCTCTCCTCTCTCCCCCCTCTCTAGCTCTCCTCTCTCCCCTCTCTCTAGCTCTCCTCTTTCCCCTCTCTCTTGCTCTCCTCTCTCCCCTCTCTCTAGCTCTCCTCTCTCCCCCCTCTCTAGCTCTCCCCCTCTCTTGCTCTCCTCTCTCCCCCCTCTCTAGCTCTCCTCTCTCCCCCCTCTCTAGCTCTCCCCTCTCTCTTGCTCGCCTCTCTCCCCTCTCTCTTGCTCTCCTCTCTCCCCTCTCTCTAGCTCTCCTCTCTCCCCCCTCTCTAGCTCTCCCCTCTCTCTAGCTCTCCTCTCTCCCCTCTCTCTAGCTCTCCTCTCTCCCCCCTCTCTAGCTCTCCTCTCTCTCTAGCTCTCCTCTCGCCCCCCTCTCTAGCTCTCCTCTCTCCCCTCTCTCTTGCTCTCCTCTCTCCCCTCTCTCTTGCTCTCCTCTCTCCCCCCTCTCTAGCTCTCCTCTCTCCCCCCTCTCTAGCTCTCCTCTCTAGCTCTCCTCTCTAGCTCTCTTCTCTCTTCCTTAAATATCTAGTCTGTTGCCCTCTGGTGGACACATCATGTGACCATTCCATTTTGATCCCAGAGATGCTAGAAGGCCAAGTGTGATGTCTGTCTGTCCACCAGGTCTGTCTGTGTTGAGGAGTGAAACCTGCTCTGTTCCAGACCTACTATAGATGTCTGTCTGTGTTGAGGAGTGAAACCTGTTCTGTTCCAGACCTACTATAGATGTCTGTCTGTCCTTCCAACAGGTCTGTCTGTGTTGAGGAGTGAAACCTGCTCTGTTCTAGACATACTATAGATGTCTGTCTGTCCTTCCAACAGGTCTGTCTGTGTTGAGTGAAACCTGCTTTGTTCCAGACCTACTATAGATGTCTGTCTGTCTGTCCACCAGGTCTGCTGTGTTGAGGAGTGAAACATGCTCTGTTCCAGACCTACTATAGATGTCTGTCTGTCTGTCTGTCCACCAGGTCTGTCTGTGTTGAGGAGTGAAACCTGCTCTGTTCCAGACCTACTATAGATGTCTGTCTGTCTGTCCACCAGGTCTGCTGTGTTGTGGGAGGATCTGGACTACAGACAGACATCATGGGATGCTACCTGCCACTCCTCCTCCTCTCCCCCCCCCCCCCCATCACGGCCTTCCAGTCCTGGGGTTGTTGGACTGACCATGTGACCACTTCGGCTACTGAGGAAAGGACTGAAGAACGTCATGATGAACTGTTATCTAACCACTAACACACTACACCTAGTCAACACGTTGGGATGGACCTCCTCTTCATCCCTCCTCTATCCCTTTATCCCTCCCTCCATCCCTCCTCTATCCCTACTTCATCTCTCATCCCTACAACTGTGAACTTAATGTTGAGTAGAGAGATGCCTAACACAGTGAAGTAAACAATATTACCTTTCCCCAGTATTACATGTCATGGAGGGATGAAGGTATAACTTAATGTTGAGTAGAGAGATGCCTAACACAGTGTTACCTTTCCCCAGTATTACATGTTATTAACATGAAGGAACTAACCACCAAGGCTTTTCTATTGATGATGTTGCTATAGATACACTATGTTTTCTATACGTCTGATAAATGCTATTTTATATTCTAGGTAGTCTGGAGCGCTAAGCTAACGGTCTGTCTAGAGCTAACGGTTAGCTAACGGTCTGTCTAGAGCTAACAGTTAGCTAACTGTCTGTCTAGAGCTAACGGTTAGCTAACTGTCTGTCTAGAGCTAACGGTTAGCTAACTGTCGGCCAACTGTCTGTCTAGAGCTAACGGTTAGCTAACGGTCTGTCTAGAGCTAACGGTTAGTTAACTGCTACCTGTCAAGAGCTGTCTAGAGCCAACTGTCTGTCTAGAGCTAACAGTTAGCTAACTGTCTGTCTAGAGCTAACGGTTAGCTAACGGTCTGTCTAGAGCTAACGGTTAGCTAACGGTCTGTCTAGAGCTAACAGTTAGCTAACTGTCTGTCTAGAGCTAACGGTTAGCTAACTGTCTGTCTAGAGCTAGCGGTTAGCTAACGGTCTGTCTAGAGCTAACGGTTAGCTAACTGTCTGTCTAGAGCTAACGGTTAGCTAACGGTCTGTCTAGAGCTAACTGTCTGTCTAGAGCTAACGGTTAGCTAACGGTCTGTCTAGAGCTAACGGTTAGCCAACTGTCTGTCTAGAGCTAACGGTTAGCCAACTGTCTGTCTAGAGCTAACGGTTAGCTAACTGTCTGTCTAGAGCTAACGGTTAGCTAACGGTCTGTCTAGAGCTAACGGTTAGTTAACTGCTACCTGTCAAGAGCTGTCTAGAGCCAACTGTCTGTCCAGAGCTAACAGTTAGCTAACTGTCTGTCTAGAGCTAACGGTTAGCTAACGGTCTGTCTAGAGCTAACGGTCTGTCTAGAGCTAACGGTTAGCCAACTGTCTGTCTAGAGCTAACGGTTAGCTAACTGTCTGTCTAGAGCTAACGGTTAGCTAACTGTCTGTCTAGAGCTAACGGTTAGCTAACTGTCTGTCTAGAGCTAACGGTTAGCTAACTGTCTGTCTAGAGCTAACGGTTAGCTAACTGTCTGTCTAGAGCTAACGGTTAGCTAACGGTCTGTCTAGAGCTAACGGTCTGTCTAGAGCTAATGGTTAGCTAACTGTCTAGAGCTAACGGTTAGCTAACTGTCTGTCTAGAGCTAACGGTCTGTCTAGAGCTAACGGTTAGTTAACTGCTACCTGTCAAGAGCTGTCTAAAGCCAACTGTCTGTAGAGCTAACAGTTAGCTAACTGTCTGTCTAGGGCTAACGGTTAGCTAACTGCTACCTGTCAAGAGCTGTCTAGAGCCAACTGTCTGTCTAGAGCTAACGGTTAGCTAACTGTCTGTCTAGAGCTAACGGTTAGTTAACTGCTACCTGTCAAGGGCTAACGGTTAGCTAACTGCTACCTGTCAAGAGCTAACGGTTAGCTAACTGTCTGTCTAGAGCTAACGGTTAGCTAACGGTCTGTCTAGAGCTAACGGTTAGTTAACTGCTACCTGTCAAGAGCTGTCTAGAGCCAACTGTCTGTCCAGAGCTAACAGTTAGCTAACTGTCTGTCTAGAGCTAACGGTTAGCTAACGGTCTGTCTAGAGCTAACGGTCTGTCTAGAGCTAACGGTTAGCCAACTGTCTGTCTAGAGCTAACGGTTAGCTAACTGTCTGTCTAGAGCTAACGGTTAGCTAACTGTCTGTCTAGAGCTAACGGTTAGCTAACTGTCTGTCTAGAGCTAACGGTTAGCTAACTGTCTGTCTAGAGCTAACGGTTAGCTAACTGTCTGTCTAGAGCTAACGGTTAGCTAACGGTCTGTCTAGAGCTAACGGTCTGTCTAGAGCTAATGGTTAGCTGTCTGTCTAGAGCTAATGGTTAGCTAACTGTCTAGAGCTAACGGTTAGCTAACTGTCTGTCTAGAGCTAACGGTCTGTCTAGAGCTAACGGTTAGTTAACTGCTACCTGTCAAGAGCTGTCTAAAGCCAACTGTCTGTAGAGCTAACAGTTAGCTAACTGTCTGTCTAGGGCTAACGGTTAGCTAACTGCTACCTGTCAAGAGCTGTCTAGAGCCAACTGTCTGTCTAGAGCTAACGGTTAGCTAACTGTCTGTCTAGAGCTAACGGTTAGTTAACTGCTACCTGTCAAGGGCTAACGGTTAGCTAACTGCTACCTGTCAAGAGCTAACGGTTAGCTAACTGCTACCTGTCGAGCTGTCTAGAGCCAACTGTCTGTCTAGGACTAACGGTTGGCTAAATGCTATCTGTCAAGAGCTAACGGTTAGTTAACTGTCTGTCTAGAGCTAACTGTCGGCTAAATGTATTGTTTTAATAATGGAAGGAATTCAGGCCGGCTGAATCTCAATAGTCTGAAGATGCTTCCTCTCGTCTCCTCACCTCTCCTTCGTCTGCGCAGGAAAACGGTATAAAGAATATATGATGAGGGAATTCGGTTTCAGGTGACCAGGTCTTTCAGATCAGAAGGAGGAGAAGACGAGCTACTTTAGACTGTTGGGACGCTGTCTGGGTGAAGCAGTGTGTTCTGGGTAACAGAGGAGGACCCTATCACAAGTCAACAATTATTTTAACCTTTTTAAAAAACTTTTACAGTGTAAAATATCTTTAGGTTGGGACCCAGAGGAGACGAGACGGGTTCTACCAAACGATCAGAGAACGTAGAACCTGTCACCATAGTTAACGCTAAGCAGTATAATGTGGTTGGGTCAGGGGACCTCTGTGTTAAAGGGACCTCATTAAGGACTGTAGCAGAGCAGAGAGGAGGGTCTGTCTCCGCCTGCCTCACTCACTAACCACTCGTAGCCATGGGAACCAGGACCAGAGTCTCTGTTTTCTGTAGAGTTCTGATCCTCTAGTGGTGCTGAAGGAGAATGTTAATAAAGTATTTACTCCTAAACACCTGTCTGTCTGGTGGCTTCATGTCTGTCTGTCTCTCTCTCTCGTGGCTTCATGTCTGTCTGGACCTCCTGTCTAACGACGGGCCATTCTGGGATGTTAGATGGTTCCTCATCCTGACCGTAGTCTACAGGCCAGGAGAAACTGGGATGTTAGATGGTTCCTCACCCTGATGTTAGATGGTTCCTCATCCTGACCGTAGTCTACAGGCCAGGAGCAACTGGGATGTTAGATGGTTCCTCATCCTGACCGTAGTCTACAGGAGAAACTGGGATGTTAGATGGTTCCTCACCCTGACCGTAGTCTACAGGCCAGGAGCAACTGGGATGTTAGATGGTTCCTCACCCTGACCGTAGTCTACAGGCCAGGAGAAACTGGGATGTTAGATGGTTCCTCACCCTGATGTTAGATGGTTCCTCATCCTGACCGTAGTCTACAGGCCAGGAGATACTGGGATGTTAGATGGTTCCTCACCCTGATGTTAGATGGTTCCTCATCCTGACCGTAGTCTACAGGCCAGGAGAAACTGGGATGTTAGATGGTTCCTCACCCTGACCGTAGTCTACAGGAGAAACTGGGATGTTAGATGGTTCCTCATCCTGACCGTAGTCTACAGGAGAAACTGGGATGTTAGATGGTTCCTCATCCTGACCGTAGTCTACAGGCCAGGAGAACCTGGGATGTTAGATGGTTCCTCATCCTGACCGTAGTCTACAGGCCAGGAGAAACTGGGATGTTAGATGGTTCCTCACCCTGACCGTAGTCTACAGGAGAAACTGGGATGTCAGATGGTTCCTCATCCTGACCGTAGTCTACAGGAGAAACTGGGATGTCAGATGGTTCCTCACCCTGACCGTAGTCTACAGACCAGGAGAAACTGGGATGTTAGATGGTTCCTCACCCTGACCATAGTCTACAGGAGAAACTGGGATGTTAGATGGTTCCTCATCCTGACCGTAGTCTACAGGAGAAACTGGGTTTGTTTTTCTATAAAAAACAACCACTTTTTTTTAGTGATGTCAAAACAAATAATGAATGAATTAGAGTTGATTAATAATAATAAATAATTAGTTGATTCAATTGTATTTAATTATTTAGTTTGACTTCAAGGTGATTTGCCCTTTTTAAACGGCAGCGTCCAGCTCTAGGAAGAGTCTTGGTGGTTCCAATCTTCTTCTATTTCAGAATGATGGAGGCCACTGGGTTCTTGTGGACTTTCAATGCTGCAGAAATGTTTTGGTACCCTTCCCCAGATCTGTGCCTCGACACAATCCTGTCTCGGAGCTCTACAGACAATTCCTTCAACCCCATGGCTTGGTTTTTGCTCTGACGTGCACTGTCAACTGTGGGACCTTATATAGACAGGTGTGTGCCTTTTACAAATCAAGTCCAACCAATTGAATTTACCACATGTGGACTCCAATCAAGTTGTAGAAACATCTCAAGGATGATCCATGGAAACAGGAAGCACCTGAGATCAATTTGGAGTCTCGTAGCAAAAGGGTCTGAATACTTATTGTACCAGTCTACAGTTTGGACACTACTCACACTAGTTTGGCTACTAATTTCAGGGTTTCAAAGTTCTTGACATTTTCCGTATTGACTGACCTTTATGTCTTAAAGTAATGATGGACTGTCATTGCTTATTTGAGATCTTCTTGCCATAATATGGACTTGGTCTTTTACCAAATAGGGCTGTCTTCCGTATACCCCCCCCCCCCCCCAACCTTGTCACAACACAACGGATTGGCTCAAACAAATTAAGAGACAGGGTTGATTTTAACAAGGCACACCTGTTAATTGACGTGACTAGCATTCCAGGTGACAACCTCATGAAGCTGGTTGAGAGAATGCCAAGAGTGTGCAAAGCTGTCGAAGCAAAGGGCGGCTACTTTGAAGAATTTTAAATATATATTTTTTGGTTACTGCATGATTCCATGTGTGTTATTCCATAGTTGTGATGTCTTCACTATTATTCTACAATGTAGAACAGAGTCAAAATAAAGACCCGTGGAAGAGTCACTTGGCTGGTGCTGTATATAAATAAGGCATTTGTCAAAACATTTCTCAAAACCTGTTTCTCTTTGTCATTATTGGGTATAGAATTTTATTTTATTTATTTAACCAGGTAGGCTTGTTGAGAACAAGTTCTCATTTACAACTGCGACCTGGCCAAGATAAAGCATAGCAATTCGACACAAACAATACAGAGTTACACATAGAAATAAACAAAACAGTAGAACAAAAGAAAACAACGTCTATATACAGTGAGTGCAAATGAGGTAAGTTAAATAAATAGGCCATGGTGGCGAAGTAATTACAATATAGCAATTAAACACTGGAATGGTAGATTGCCGATTAACATTTTAAAAAATCTATTTTAGAACAAGGCTGTAATGTAACAAAATGCGGCTCCCGAGTGGCGCGAGACACTGCATCTCAGTGCAAGAGGCGCCACTGCAGTACCTGGTTCGAATCCAAGCTGCATCACATCTGGCCGTGATTGGGAGTCCATAAGGCGGCGCACAATTGGCCCAGCGTCGTCAGGGTTTGGCCGTCATCGTAAACAAGAATGTTTTTACTTACTTGATAATATCTGTTGGAAAAAAAGTTTGGATGTTGCTACACACATAACCTACTTGTAAACAAAATTAAGGAAGTTTCCTTTAAAATTATTCATAAATATTATCCTGCCAACCACTATATGAAGAAGTTGAAGGAAAACATCAACTCAAATTGCTCCTTTTGTAATGACCACCCAGAAACAGTGTTGCATCTTTTTGGGCACTGTATTCATGTAAGAAAACTGTGGCAAGACATCAGTAGGTTTATAATTGAACACATTTATGAAGATTTTACACTATTGTGGAGAGATGTACTGTTTGGATTCTTTACATACAATAGAAATAAGCGGAATAATTTGTCATTCATTTCATTATTCTTTTGGCCAAATTTCATATACACACATGTAAATTTACAAACAGAAAACCACATTTTCGTACCCTACAAAAATAAATTGAACTGTATTTTAAGACAGTTAAATGCTCTACTAACAAAAAAGCTGTTAGAATTGTAAGTATATAAGGTCCTTGTGTAATTGTAATGTGATATTGTACCCCCCCAGCCCCGCCCCTAGCTCGATTGTCCATTGTTTGTAATCTATGTATGCTTGTGTTCCCTCATGTGCTTTATGTATTGATTTGAAATTAATAAAAATAAAAAACTGTGCAGGGGTCCTGTTAATTCAGAGTTGGCTTTAGCCTGGGAACTGCTAGGTTTTCCTGTTACGGAGAGATTAAAGCGTCGCAAACAGACAAGACACCGTGTGGAACCGAACGAACCACTTTACGACACATGGACCTGTTTGACGACACGGCCAACTATTGCGCCATGCGTCGGGTTCAAATGGTTACGTCTGCGCGCCAGAAGAATGTAGTTATCTACATCTGTTAATGATCCTCAGCAACAACCACACGGCCGTGACGGCGTTTACAGGGGAATCACATTAAGCCATGGAATGATGTCTATACCAGCAGCCTTTCTATAACGCATGGGTCAGAGTAACGTGTTATAATTATTTCATGAATTACAGGTATATATAGATCTGTTCAAGTGCATCATTGCTCTCTGCTCAGTTTGGCAGCTGCTCACGTGGGAGTTGCCGGTATACTTCACGGTTTTATCGTTTTTTCTGCAGTTTTGTTGAAGCTCATTCCGCAACACACGACGCAACGCTGTCCGTTACCGACTTGTTATTCCCACTCGCCGCTGTCATCAAACTAACCACAAGTTCGCATCAAATGGACTCAGAGTTTCTCTCTCTTTCATACAAACGTATGAGGAGGATCCAGAGTGTCTCTCTTTCATACAAACGTATGAGGAGGATCCAGAGTTTCTCTCTCTTTCATACAAACGTATGAGGAGCGCCCAGAGTTTCTCTCTCTTTCATACAAACGTATGAGGAGGATCCAGAGTTTCTCTCTCTTTCATACAAACGTATGAGGAGCGCCCAGAGTTTCTCTCTCTTTCATACAAACGTATGAGGAGGATCCAGAGTTTCTCTCTCTTTCATACAAACGTATGAGGAGCGTCCAGAGTTTCTCTCTCTTTCATACAAACGTATGAGGAGGATCCAGAGTTTCTCTCTCTTTCATACAAACGTATGAGGAGCGCCCAGAGTTTCTCTCTCTTTCATACAAACGTATGAGGAGGATCCAGAGTTTCTCTCTCTTTCATACAAACGTATGAGGAGCGCCCAGAGTTTCTCTCTCTTTCATACAAACGTATGAGGAGGATCCAGAGTTTCTCTCTCTTTCATACAAACGTATGAGGAGCGTCCAGAGTTTCTCTCTCTTTCATACAAACGTATGAGGAGGATCCAGAGTTTCTCTCTCTTTCATACAAACGTATGAGGAGCGCCCAGAGTTTCTCTCTCTTTCATACAAACGTATGAGGAGGATCCAGAGTTTCTCTCTCTTTCATACAAACGTATGAGGAGCGCCCAGAGTTTCTCTCTCTTTCATACAAACGTATGAGGAGGATCCAGAGTTTCTCTCTCTTTCATACAAACGTATGAGGAGCGTCCAGAGTTTCTCTCTCTTTCATACAAACGTATGAGGAGGATCCAGAGTTTCTCTCTCTTTCATACAAACGTATGAGGAGCGCCCAGAGTTTCTCTCTCTTTCATACAAACGTATGAGGAGGATCCAGAGTTTCTCTCTCTTTCATACAAACGTATGAGGAGGATCCAGAGTTTCTCTCTCTTTCATACAAACGTATGAGGAGCACCCAGAGTTTCTCTCTCTTTCATACAAACGTATGAGGAGCGTCCAGAGTTTCTCTCTCTTTCATACAAACGTATGAGGAGCGCCCAGAGTTTCTCTCTTTCATACAAACGTATGAGGAGGATCCAGAGTTTCTCTCTCTTTCATACAAACGTATGAGGAGCGTCCAGAAAGTGTTTTGTGTGTGGAAGTGCTTAGTAATGAGTCTCTGATAACAAACACATTTAATAAAACGACACGTCCTGATCAAACATCCACATCATGATGGTAAACCCAGAGAGTTATTTCAGAACAGGACAGAATGATTCAGGGAACTGGGCTTCGACTTTGGACCAGTCAGTCAACTAGCAAGACATTGTTGTCATTTTCTAACGGGTGATGATCAGCAGAAATAAGGGACTAACTAACTAACTCTCTCAGTAGATGTGACTTCCTCTTTCTAACAAATCCCCTGGTCTTGTACACAGATAATATCTAACATTCACCAAAGCCAGCTACTGGTAGTTCAACCCTTAGTAACAGAACAGATGGAATATGATCAGGCCTAATGTACATCTGACTGTAGAAATGACTGTTGAAAACTAGTCTAGGTTGGAACTGTTGCTGTTAAAATACAATAATAATTGTTATTCTGAACTGGAATAAACTGATTGAAGCAAGATGCTTTTTGAGGCAAACAGGAAGTGGTCTCCTGACTGAGAACCCACTCACACAGTTCTGGGTTGTTCATCTACAAACAGGAAGTAGTCTCCTGACTGAGAACCCACTCACACAGTTCTGGGTTGTTCATCTACAAACAGGAAGTAGTCTCCTGACTGAGAACCCACTCACACAGTTCTGGGTTGTTCATCAGGAAGTGGTCTCCTGCCTGACTGAGAACCCACCTCACACAGTTCTGGGTTGTTTGTCTACAACAGGAAGTAGTCTCCTGACTGAGAACACAGTTCTGGGTTGTTCATCAGGAAGTGGTTTCCTGCCTGACTGAGAACCCACCTCACACAGTTCTGGGTTGTTTGTCTACAACAGGAAGTAGTCTCCTGACTGAGAACACAGTTCTGGGTTGTTCATCAGGAAGTGGTTTCCTGCCTGACTGAGAACCCACTCACACAGTTCTGGGTTGTTTGTCTACAACAGGAAGTGGTCTCCTGCCTGACTGAGAACCCACCTCACACAGTTCTGGGTTGTTTGTCTACAACAGTTCCAACCTAGACAGATATGTAAGAGTGTTTTTAATGGGGGAAATAAGGTTAAAACAAGTCATTTACACTGAGTGGACAAAACGTTAGGAACTGCAATACCCCTGAAAAATCAGACTTTTTTTCCCGCCACAACAGGTTGAATAGATGTAAATGACCTTGAAAAGCAAAGTCAACTTGAGACCAGGTAGCAGACAGACAGCAGATTCAGTGAAACTTTATTCTCATATAAAATCCATAAATAGTGTGTGCAAGTGACAGCGTGCACAATTACAGCCAGGCGTGCGCACGTTGAGCTGCTGCAGTACAGTAGAAGATGGCAGTACAGTAAATATACATCTATATATCTGGTATTACAAAAATCTACGGCAAGGCCCGGACCAATCACTGAAACGCAAAACAGAAATACAGATTCCTCTCTCTGTGTCTGGGATGTCAGAACGGTCACGTCGTTGCCACGGAGATCCTGAGAGGAGGGAGGAGAGGGGGGGCAGGAAGGGTAAAGGGAGGGGGAGGGTGACGGGGGAGAGGGGAATCAAGCAGGTAAAACGCTGATATGATAAAGCCAACATAGACACAGCTTTGTCCTAAAGACCGTGGCCATGTAGAGTGGACTACGCGAGCGCAGTCTTGAAGGCGCCCCAGCCGTGGAAGCATCGTGTGAAGCAGTGTGGCTCGTTTCCCTTCCTGACCAGACGCAGCTTCCTGGGGGTCTCCGTCTCCTTAGAACGCATGTGCTGGATGTAGACCTAGAGGAGACAAAACCACCTTCATTATGTCCACATGGAACAATCTGACCTGCGGAAGTGGTGCTGACAGCATCTAGACACAGTAAAACAATAGACTGACAGACTGACATCTAGACACAGTAAAACAATAGACTGACAGAATTACATCTAGACACAGTAACACAATAGACTGACAGAATGACATCTAGACACAGTAACACAATAGACTGACAGAATGTCATCTAGACACAGTAAAGATCTAGTAACACAATAGACTGACATCTATACACAGTAAAGATCTAGTAAAACAATAGACTGACAGGCTGACATCTAGACACAGTAAAGATACAGTAAAACAATAGACTGACAGAATGACATATAGACACAGTAAAGATCTAGTAAAACAATAGACTGACAGAATGACATATAGACACAGTAAAGATATAGTAACACAATAGACTGACAGAATGACATCTAGACACAGTAAAGATCTAGTAAAACAATAGACTGACAGAATGACATCTAGACACAGTAAAGATATAGTAAAACAATAGACTGACAGACTGACATCTAGACACAGTAAAGATATAGTAACACAATAGACTGACAGAATGTCATCTAGACACAGTAAAGATCTAGTAACACAATAGACTGACATCTATACACAGTAAAGATCTAGTAACACAATAGACTGACAGAATGTCATCTAGACACAGTAAAGATCTAGTAACACAATAGACTGACATCTATACACAGTAAAGATCTAGTAAAACAATAGACTGACAGAATGACACAGTAAAGATATAGTAAAACAATAGACTGACAGAATGTCATCTAGACACAGTAAAGATCTAGTAAAACAATAGACTGACAGAATGACATCTAGACACAGTAAAGATATAGTACAACAATACTGACAGACTGACAGAATGACATCTAGACACAGTAAAGATCTAGTAAAACAATAGACTGACAGAATGACACAGTAAAGATATAGTAAAACAATAGACTGACAGACTGACAGAATATCATCTAGACACAGTAAAGATATAGTACAACAATAGACTGACAGAATGACACAGTAAAGATATAGTAAAACAATAGACTGACAGACTGACAGAATGACATCTAGACACAGTAAAGATATAGTAAAACAATAGACTGACAGAATGACATCTAGACACAGTAAAGATATAGTAAAACAATAGACTGACAGAATGACACAGTAAAGATATAGTAAAACAATAGACTGACAGAATGACACAGTAAAGATATAGTAAAACAATAGACTGACAGAATGACATCTAGACACAGTAAAGATATAGTAAAACAATAGACTGACAGAATGACATCTAGACACAGTAAAGATCTAGTAACACAATAGACTGACAGAATGACATCTAGACACAGTAAAGATATAGTAAAACAATAGACTGACAGAATGACATCTAGACACAGTAAAGATATAGTAAAACAATAGACTGACAGAATGACATCTAGACACAGTAAAGATATAGTAAAACAATAGACTGACAGAATGACACAGTAAAGATCTAGTAAAACAATAGACTGACAGAATGACATCTAGACACAGTAAAGATATAGTAAAACAATAGACTGACAGAATGACACAGTAAAGATATAGTAAAACAATAGACTGACAGAATGACACAGTAAAGATCTAGTAAAACAATAGACTGACAGAATGATATCTAGACACAGTAAAGATATAGTAAAACAATAAACTGACAGAATGACACAGTAAAGATCTAGTAAAACAATAGACTGACAGAATGACATCTAGACACAGTAAAGATCTAGTAACACAATAGACTGACAGAATGACATCTAGACACAGTAAAGATATAGTAAAACAATAGACTGACAGAATGACATCTAGACACAGTAAAGATATAGTAAAACAATAGACTGACAGAATGACATCTAGACACAGTAAAGATATAGTAAAACAATAGACTGACAGAATGACACAGTAAAGATCTAGTAAAACAATAGACTGACAGAATGACATCTAGACACAGTAAAGATCTAGTAAAACAATAGACTGACAGAATGACACAGTAAAGATATAGTAAAACAATAGACTGACAGAATGACACAGTAAATATATAGTAAAACAATAGACTGACAGAATGACATCTAGACACAGTAAAGATCTAGTAAAACAATAGACTGACAGAATGACATCTAGACACAGTAAAGATATAGTAAAACAATAGACTGACAGAATGACATCTAGACACAGTAAAGATATAGTAAAACAATAGACTGACAGAATGACATCTAGACACAGTAAAGATCTAGTAAAACAGACTGACAGACTGACAGAATGACATCTAGACACAGTAAAGATCTAGTAAAACAATAGACTGACAGAATGACATCTAGACACAGTAAAGATATAGTACAACAATACTGACAGACTGACAGAATGACATCTAGACACAGTAAAGATCTAGTAAAACAATAGACTGACAGAATGACACAGTAAAGATATAGTAAAACAATAGACTGACAGAATGTCATCTAGACACAGTAAAGATATAGTACAACAATAGACTGACAGAATGACACAGTAAAGATATAGTAAAACAATAGACTGACAGACTGACACAGTAAAGATATAGTAAAACAATAGACTGACAGAATATCATCTAGACACAGTAAAGATATAGTAAAACAATAGACTGACAGAATGACACAGTAAAGATATTGTAAAACAATAGACTGACAGAATGACACAGTAAAGATATAGTAAAACAATAGACTGACAGAATGACATCTAGACACAGTAAAGATATAGTAAAACAATAGACTGACAGAATGACATCTAGACACAGTAAAGATCTAGTAAAACAGACTGACAGACTGACAGAATGACATCTAGACACAGTAAAGATCTAGTAAAACAATAGACTGACAGAATGACACAGTAAAGATCTAGTAAAACAATAGACTGACAGAATGACATCTAGACACAGTAAAGATATAGTAAAACAATAGACTGACAGAATGACACAGTAAAGATATAGTAAAACAATAGACTGACAGAATGACATCTAGACACAGTAAAGATATAGTAAAACAATAGACTGACAGAATGACATCTAGACACAGTAAAGATATAGTAAAACAATAGACTGACAGAATGACATCTAGACACAGTAAAGATCTAGTAAAACAGACTGACAGACTGACAGAATGACATCTAGACACAGTAAAGATCTAGTAAAACAATAGACTGACAGAATGACATCTAGACACAGTAAAGATATAGTAAAACAATAGACTGACAGAATGACACAGTAAAGATATAGTAAAACAATAGACTGACAGAATGACATCTAGACACAGTAAAGATATAGTAAAACAATAGACTGACAGAATGACATCTAGACACAGTAAAGATATAGTAAAACAATAGACTGACAGAATGACATCTAGACACAGTAAAGATATAGTAAAACAATAGACTGACAGAATGACATCTAGACACAGTAAAGATCTAGTAAAACAGACTGACAGACTGACAGAATGACATCTAGACACAGTAAAGATCTAGTAAAACAATAGACTGACAGAATGACATATAGACAGACAGAATGACATCTAGACACAGTAAAGATCTAGTAAAACAATAGACTGACAGAATGACACAGTAAAGATATAGTAAAACAATAGACTGACATCTAGACACAGTAAAGATCTAGTAAAACAATAGACTGACAGAATGACACAGTAAAGATATAGTAAAACAATAGACTGACAGAATGACATCTAGACACAGTAAAGATCTAGTAAAACAATAGACTGACATCTAGACACAGTAAAGATATAGTAAAACAATAGACTGACATCTAGACACAGTAAAGATCTAGTAAAACAATAGAATGACAGAATGACACAGTAAAGATCTAGTAAAACAATAGACTGACAGAATGACACAGTAAAGATCTAGTAAAACAATAGACTGACAGAATGACACAGTAAAGATCTAGTAAAACAATAGACTGACAGAATGACACAGTAAAGATATAGTAAAACAATAGACTGACAGAATGACACAGTAAAGATATAGTAAAACAATAGACTGACAGAATGACACAGTAAAGATATTGTAAAACAATAGACTGACAGAATGACATCTAGACAGAGTAAAGATCTAGTAAAACAATAGACTGACAGAATGACATCTAGACAGAGTAAAGATCTAGTAAAACAATAGACTGACAGAATGACACAGTAAAGATCTAGTAAAACAATAGACTGACAGAATGACACAGTAAAGATATAGTAAAACAATAGACTGACAGAATGACACAGTAAAGATCTAGTAAAACAATAGACTGACAGAATGACACAGTAAAGATCTAGTAAAACAATAGACTGACAGAATGACACAGTAAAGATCTAGTAAAACAATAGACTGACAGAATGACACAGTAAAGATCTAGTAAAACAATAGACTGACAGAATGACACAGTAAAGACCTAGTAAAACAATAGACTGACAGAATGTCATCTATACACAGTAAATCATGAAAAGGTGGCCAGGGTTCAATCCCATCACTGTCTCCTGTGCTCCATTTAAAGGTAATTGAGCCAACATGTGCAGGGTTCACTGTGAATGTGGTCTTGGAACAGGAACATTGCCTTTAAATGGATCATAGCTGACAAAGTGGGATCGGATTCAATTCCAGCCTCAAAATCATTACAGTAGAGGAGCGAGGGGGTCACATGTCTTACCTGGCAGGCTTTGAGGCTGAGTTTAATTTCTACCTGGCTGGTCTGAGTTCCCACCCACATGTACACCTGACAGAGAGAGAGACAGGAAACACTATTACGGGTGTAGTGTCCAGGCCCTGTATACAGACAGACGGGTGTAGTGTCCAGGCCCTGTATACAGACAGACGGGTGTAGTGTCCAGGCCCTGTATACAGACAGACGGGTGTAGTGTCCAGGCCCTGTATACAGACAGACGGGTGTAGTGTCCAGGCCCTGTATACAGACAGACGGGTGTAGTGTCCAGGCCCTGTATACAGACAGACGGGTGTAGTGTCCAGGCCCTGTATACAGACAGACGGGTGTAGTGTCCAGGCCCTGTATACAGACAGACGGGTGGAGTGTCCAGGCCCTGTATACAGACAGACGGGTGGAGTGTCCAGGCCCTGTATACAGACAGACGGGTGTAGTGTCCAGGTGTATATAGACAGACAGGTGTAGTGTCCAGGTGTATATAGACAGACGGGTGTAGTGTCCAGGTGTATATAGACAGACGGGTGTAGTGTCCAGGTGTATATAGACAGACGGGTGTAGTGTTCAGGTGTATATAGACAGACGGGTGTAGTGTCCAGGTGTATATAGACAGACGGGTGTAGTGTCCAGGTGTATATAGACAGACAGGTGTTGTGTCCAGGTGTATATAGACAGATGGGTGTAGTGTCCAGGTGTATATAGACAGACAGGTGTAGTGTCCAGGTGTATATAGACAGACGGGTGTAGTGTCCAGGTGTATATAGACAGACGGGTGTAGTGTCCAGGTGTATATAGACAGACGGGTGTAGTGTCCAGGTGTATATAGACAGACAGGTGTAGTGTCCAGGTGTATATAGACAGACAGGTGTAGTGTCCAGGTGTATATAGACAGACGGGTGTAGTGTCCAGGTGTATATAGACAGACGGGTGTAGTGTCCAGGCCCTGTATACAGACATACGGGTGTAGTGTTCAGGTGTATATAGACAGACAGGTGTAGTGTCCAGGTGTATATAGACAGACGGGTGTAGTGTCCAGGTGTATATAGACAGACGGGTGTAGTGTCCAGGTGTATATAGACAGACGGGTGTAGTGTCCAGGTGTATATAGACAGACGGGTGTAGTGTCCAGGTGTATATAGACAGACAGGTGGTGTCCAGGTGTATAAAGACAGACAGGTGTAGTGTCCAGGTGTATATAGACAGACAGGTGTAGTGTCCAGGTGTATATAGACAGACAGGTGTAGTGTCCAGGTGTATATAGACAGACAGGTGTAGTGTCCAGGTGTATATAGACAGACGGGTGTAGTGTCCAGGTGTATATAGACAGACGGGTGTAGTGTCCAGGTGTATATAGACAGACGGGTGTAGTGTCCAGGTGTATATAGACAGACAGGTGGTGTCCAGGTGTATATAGACAGACAGGTGTAGTGTCCAGGTGTATATAGACAGACGGGTGTAGTGTCCAGGTGTATATAGACAGACGGGTGTAGTGTCCAGGTGTATATAGACAGACAGGTGGTGTCCAGGTGTATATAGACAGACAGGTGTAGTGTCCAGGTGTATATAGACAGACAGGTGTAGTGTCCAGGTGTATATAGACAGACAGGTGTAGTGTCCAGGTGTATATAGACAGACAGGTGTAGTGTCCAGGTGTATATAGACAGACGGGTGTAGTGTCCAGGTGTATATAGACAGACGGGTGTAGTGTCCAGGTGTATATAGACAGACGGGTGTAGTGTCCAGGTGTATATAGACAGACGGGTGTAGTGTCCAGGTGTATATAGACAGACGGGTGTAGTGTCCAGGTGTATATAGACAGACGGGTGTAGTGTCCAGGTGTATATAGACAGACGGGTGTAGTGTCCAGGTGTATATAGACAGACGGGTGTAGTGTCCAGGTGTATATAGACAGACGGGTGTAGTGTCCAGGTGTATATAGACAGACGGGTGTAGTGTCCAGGTGTATATAGACAGACGGGTGTAGTGTCCAGGTGTATATAGACAGACGGGTGTAGTGTCCAGGTGTATATAGACAGACGGGTGTAGTGTCCAGGTGTATATAGACAGACGGGTGTAGTGTCCAGGTGTATATAGACAGACGGGTGTAGTGTCCAGGTGTATACAGACAGACGGGTGTAGTGTCCAGGTGTATATAGACAGACGGGTGTAGTGTCCAGGTGTATATAGACAGACGGGTGTAGTGTCCAGGTGTATATAGACAGACGGGTGTTGTGTCCAGGTGTATATAGACAGACGGGTGTAGTGTCCAGGTGTATATAGACAGACGGGTGTAGTGTCCAGGTGTATATAGACAGACGGGTGTAGTGTCCAGGTGTATATAGACAGACGGGTGTAGTGTCCAGGTGTATATAGACAGACGGGTGTAGTGTCCAGGTGTATATAGACAGACGGGTGTAGTGTCCAGGTGTATATAGACAGACAGGTGTAGTGTCCAGGTGTATATAGACAGACAGGTGTAGTGTCCAGGTGTATATAGACAGACGGGTGTAGTGTCCAGGTGTATATAGACAGACGGGTGTAGTGTCCAGGTGTATATAGACAGACAGGTGTATATAGACAGACGGGTGTAGTGTCCAGGTGTATATAGACAGACAGGTGTATATAGACAGACGGGTGTAGTGTCCAGGTGTATATAGACAGACAGGTGTATATAGACAGACAGGTGTATATAGACAGACAGGTGTATATAGACAGACGGGTGTAGTGTCCAGGTGTATATAGACAGACGGGTGTAGTGTCCAGGTGTATATAGACAGACGGGTGTAGTGTCCAGGTGTATATAGACAGACGGGTGTAGTGTCCAGGTGTATATAGACAGACGGGTGTAGTGTCCAGGTGTATATAGACAGACGGGTGTAGTGTCCAGGTGTATATAGACAGACAGGTGTAGTGTCCAGGTGTATATAGACAGACGGGTGTAGTGTCCAGGTGTATATAGACAGACAGGTGTAGTGTCCAGGTGTATATAGACAGACGGGTGTAGTGTCCAGGTGTATATAGACAGACAGGTGTAGTGTCCAGGTGTATATAGACAGACAGGTGTAGTGTCCAGGTGTATATAGACAGACGGGTGTAGTGTCCAGGTGTATATAGACAGACGGGTGTAGTGTCCAGGTGTATATAGACAGACGGGTGTAGTGTCCAGGTGTATATAGACAGACAGGTGGTGTCCAGGTGTATATAGACAGACAGGTGTAGTGTCCAGGTGTATATAGACAGACAGGTGTAGTGTCCAGGTGTATATAGACAGACAGGTGTAGTGTCCAGGTGTATATAGACAGACAGGTGTAGTGTCCAGGTGTATATAGACAGACAGGTGTAGTGTCCAGGTGTATATAGACAGACGGGTGTAGTGTCCAGGTGTATATAGACAGACGGGTGTAGTGTCCAGGTGTATATAGACAGACAGGTGTAGTGTCCAGGTGTATATAGACAGACAGGTGTAGTGTCCAGGTGTATATAGACAGACAGGTGTAGTGTCCAGGTGTATATAGACAGACGGGTGTAGTGTCCTGGTGTATATAGACAGACGGGTGTAGTGTCCAGGTGTATATAGACAGACGGGTGTAGTGTCCAGGTGTATACAGACATACGGGTGTAGTGTTCAGGTGTATATAGACAGACAGGTGTAGTGTCCAGGTGTATATAGACATACGGGTGTAGTGTTCAGGTGTATATAGACAGACAGGTGTAGTGTCCAGGTGTATATAGACAGACAGGTGTAGTGTCCAGGTGTATATAGACAGACGGGTGTAGTGTCCTGGTGTATATAGACAGACGGGTGTAGTGTCCAGGTGTATATAGACAGACAGGTGTAGTGTCCAGGTGTATATAGACAGACAGGTGTAGTGTCCAGGTGTATATAGACAGACAGGTGTAGTGTCCAGGTGTATATAGACAGACGGGTGTAGTGTCCTGGTGTATATAGACAGACGGGTGTAGTGTCCAGGTGTATATAGACAGACAGGTGTATATAGACAGACAGGTGTAGTGTCCTGGTGTATATAGACAGACGGGTGTAGTGTCCAGGTGTATATAGACAGACAGGTGTATATAGACAGACAGGTGTAGTGTCCAGGTGTATATAGACAGACGGGTGTAGTGTCCTGGTGTATATAGACAGACAGGTGTAGTGTCCAGGTGTATATAGACAGACGGGTGTAGTGTCCAGGTGTATATAGACAGACGGGTGTAGTGTCCTGGTGTATATAGACAGACGGGTGTAGTGTCCTGGTGTATATAGACAGACAGGTGTAGTGTCCAGGTGTATATAGACAGACGGGTGTAGTGTCCAGGTGTATATAGACAGACGGGTGTAGTGTCCAGGTGTATATAGACAGACGGGTGTAGTGTCCAGGTGTATATAGACAGACGGGTGTAGTGTCCAGGCCCTGTATACAGACATACGGGTGTAGTGTTCAGGTGTATACAGACAGACAGGTGTAGTGTCCAGGTGTATATATAGCTAGTCCCACCTCTTTGCCATTGTCCAGTAGCATGATGTCATCGTCGGCCAGGTCGTCCTGACAGAAGTCAGAACATTTCTCAGACACGGCGAAGTATCCCTTCTCATTGGAGCAGCGGAACAGTCTGGCGTACTTCATATAGTCAGCGTCCTCGTCGTATACCTTCTGACAGCCAATCCCCACCCAGAAGAAGTTCTCCGGCTCCTCCCCCTCGTTGATCACCTAGGAGACAGGAGCTCCGGGTCAAAGCAGGTTCTTACCATAGAATTAGAATGATGTTTATCAGACAAACTGCCACGGTCAGAGGTTCCATGTTAACCAGTCAAACTGCCACGGTCAGAGGTTCCATGTTAACCAGTCAAACTGCTTCGGTCAGAGGTTCCATGTTAACCAGTCAAACTGCCTCGGTCAGAGGTTCCATGTTAACCAGTCAAACTGCCACGGTCAGAGGTTCCATGTTAACCAGTCAAACTGCCACGGTCAGAGGTTCCATGTTAACCAGTCAAACTGCCACGGTCAGAGGTTCCATGTTAACCAGTCAAACTGCCAAGGTCAGAGGTTCCATCCATGTTAACCAGTCAAACTGCCACGGTCAGAGGTTCCATCCATGTTAACCAGTCAAACTGCCACGGTCAGAGGTTCCATGTTAACCAGTCAAACTGCTTCGGTCAGAGGTTCCATGTTAACCAGTCAAACTGCCTCGGTCAGAGGTTCCATGTTAACCAGTCAAACTGCCACGGTCAGAGGTTCCATCCATGTTAACCAGTCAAACTGCCACGGTCAGAGGTTCCATGTTAACTAGTCAAACTGCCACGGTCAGAGGTTCCATGTTAACCAGTCAAACTGCCACGGTCAGAGGTTCCATGTTAACCAGTCAAACTGCCACGGTCAGAGGTTCCATGTTAACCAGTCAAACTGCCACGGTCAGAGGTTCCATCCATGTTAACCAGTCAAACTGCCACGGTCAGAGGTTCCATCCATGTTAACCAGTCAAACTGCCACGGTCAGAGGTTCCATGTTAACCAGTCAAACTGCCTCGTCAGAGGTTCCATGTTAACCAGTCAAACTGCCACGGTCAGAGGTTCCATCCATGTTAACCAGTCAAACTGCCACGGTCAGAGGTTCCATGTTAACTAGTCAAACTGCCACGGTCAGAGGTTCCATGTTAACCAGTCAAACTGCCACGGTCAGAGGTTCCATGTTAACCAGTCAAACTGCCACGGTCAGAGGTTCCATCCATGTTAACCAGTCAAACTGCCACGGTCAGAGGTTCCATGTTAACTAGTCAAACTGCCACGGTCAGAGGTTCCATGTTAACCAGTCAAACTGCCTCGTCAGAGGTTCCATGTTAACCAGTCAAACTGCCACGGTCAGAGGTTCCATCCATGTTAACTAGTCAAACTGCCACGGTCAGAGGTTCCATGTTAACCAGTCAAACGTTCCATGTTAACCAGTCAAACTGCCACGGTCAGAGGTTTCATCCATGTTAACCAGTCAAACTGCCACGGTCAGAGGTTCCATGTTAACTAGTCAAACTGCCACGGTCAAAGGTTCCATGTTAACCAGTCAAACTGCCTCGGTCAGAGGTTCCATGTTAACCAGTCAAACTGCCACGGTCAGAGGTTCCATGTTAACCAGTCAAACTGCCTCGGTCAGAGGTTCCATGTTAACCAGTCAAACTGCCACGGTCAGAGGTTCCATGTTAACCAGTCAAACTGCCTCGGTCAGAGGTTCCATGTTAACTAGTCAAACTGCCTCGGTATAACAGACAGATATTACAGACAGACAGGTATAACAGACAGGTGTAACAGACAGACAGATATTACAGACAGACAGATATTACAGACAGGCAGGTATAACAGACAGACAGGTATAACAGACAGGTGTAACAGACAGGTGTAACAGACAGGTGTAACAGACAGCCAGGTATAACAGACAGACAGGTGTAACAGACAGGTATAACAGACAGGTGTACCTGTTTGCTGTAGGTATAACAGACAGGTATAACAGACAGGTGTAACAGACAGACAGGTGTAACAGACAGGTGTAACAGACAGGTGTAACAGACATGTATAACAGACATGTATAACAGACATGTATAACAGACATGTATAACAGACAGGTGTACCTGTTTGCTGTAGGTATAACAGACAGGTATAACAGACAGCCAGGTATAACAGACAGACAGGTATAACAGACAGGTATAACAGACAGGTATAACAGACAGCCAGGTATAACAGACAGACAGGTGTACCTGTTTGCTGTAGGTATAACAGACAGACAGGTGTAACAGACAGGTATAACAGACAGGTGTACCTGTTTGCTGTAGGTATAACAGACAGGTATAACAGACAGGTGTAACAGACAGCCAGGTATAACAGACAGGTATAACAGACAGACAGGTATAACAGACAGGTATAACAGACAGGTGTACCTGTTTGCTGTAGGTATAACAGACAGGTATAACAGATAGCCAGGTATAACAGACAGCCAGGTATAACAGACAGGTACAACAGACAGACAGGTACAACAGACAGACAGGTATAACAGACAGACAGGTATAACAGACAGACAGGTATAACAGACAGGTATAACAGACAGACAGGTATAACAGACCGGTATAACAGACAGACAGGTACAACAGACAGGTACAACAGACAGGTACAACAGACAGCCAGGTATAACAGACAGACAGGTACAACAGACAGGTACAACAGACAGCCAGGTATAACAGACAGACAGGTACAACAGACAGGTATAACAGACAGGTATAACAGACAGACAGGTATAACAGACAGACAGGTATAACAGACAGGTATAACAGACAGACAGGTATAACAGACCGGTATAACAGACAGACAGGTACAACAGACCGGTATAACAGACAGACAGGTACAACAGACAGGTACAACAGACAGGTACAACAGACAGGTACAACAGACAGGTACAACAGACAGCCAGGTATAACAGACAGACAGGTACAACAGACAGGTACAACAGACAGGTACAACAGACAGGTACAACAGACAGCCAGGTACAACAGGCAGGTATAACAGACAGACAGGTATAACAGACAGACAGGTATAACAGACAGACAGGTATAACAGACAGACAGGTATAACAGACAGACAGACATAACAGACAGGTATAACAGACAGGTATAACAGACAGACAGGTATAACAGACAGACAGGTATAACAGACAGGTATAACAGACAGACAGGTATAACAGACCGGTATAACAGACAGACAGGTACAACAGACCGGTATAACAGACAGACAGGTACAACAGACAGGTACAACAGACAGGTACAACAGACAGGTACAACAGACAGGTACAACAGACAGGTACAACAGACAGCCAGGTATAACAGACAGACAGGTACAACAGACAGGTACAACAGACAGGTACAACAGACAGGTACAACAGACAGCCAGGTACAACAGGCAGGTATAACAGACAGGTATAACAGACAGACAGGTATAACAGACAGACAGGTATAACAGACAGACAGGTATAACAGACAGACAGACATAACAGACAGGTATAACAGACAGGTATAACAGACAGGTATAACAGACAGACAGACATAACAGACAGGTATAACAGACAGGTATAACAGACAGGTGTACCTGTTTGCTGTAGGTGTCATCAAACATACAGTTCATGATGTCTTCCGCCAGTTTGGCCTCATCAGGATCAGCAGCCCGGCCCACCCAGGTATACACTATGCCCTGGTTGTCTGTGCTCTCAAACGGCACCTACACACACACACACACACACACACACACACACACACACCCACAGGCACACACACTATTAAGCTACTTACATTTTACACTCAATTAAAGTTCTGACAGGTTAAAGGTTTCTTTCAGTGTGATATGTCCTGTTATCGAGGTCAGAGGTCAGTGTGTCTCAGGTATATAACTGACCTTGAGGATGAAGCAGAACTCTGAGTTCAGGTTACTGGAGTCCGTTCCTATCTGGATGGTCCTGGAGAGAGGAGAGGGAGAAGGGAGAGGAGAGGAGGGGGAGAAAGAGGGCGAGAGAGAAAGGAGAGAGGGAGAGGAGAGGGAGAGAGAGGAGAGCAAGAGAGGAGAGGGAGAAAGAGGGAGAGAGAGAGAGAGAGGAGAGAGGGAGAGGGGGAGAAGGAGAGTGCGAGGGAGAGAGAGGAGAGGGAGAGAGAGAGGGAGAAAGAGGGCAAGAGAGGAGAGGGAGAAAGAGGGCGAGGAGAAAGGAGAGCTTCAGTTGGGTTTACTCTTCCTCCATTGAAAAACAACGTCTCCTCGTCACAGCCGTTCTAGTGTCACGTACCTGGTTTACAGTTTGAGTACAGAGAGCCCTGCCATTGGTGCTGTGTGGTAGAGGGGGTGTGTACCTGGTACAGAGAGCGCTGCCATTGGTGCTGTGTGGTAGAGGGGGTGTGTACCTGGTACAGAGAGTCCTGCCATTGGTGCTGTGTGGTAGAGGGGGTGTGTACCTGGTACAGAGAGTCCTGCCATTGGTGCTGTGTGGTAGAGGGGGTGTGTACCTGGTACAGAGAGCCCTGCCATTGGTGCTGTGTGGTAGAGGGGGTGTGTACCTGGTACAGAGAGTCCTGCCATTGGTGCATATGTGGTAGAGGGGGTGTGTACCTGGTACAGAGAGCGCTGCCATTGGTGCGTATGTGGTAGAGGGGGTGTGTACCTGGTACAGAGAGCCCTGCCATTGGTGCTGTGTGGTAGAGGGTGTGTGTACCTGGTACAGAGAGCGCTGCCATTGGTGCGTATGTGGTAGAGGGGGTGTGTACCTGGTACAGAGAGCCCTGCCATTGGTGCGTATGTGGTAGAGGGGGTGTGTACCTGGTACAGAAAGCACTGCCATTGGTGCTGTGTGGTAGAGGGGGTGTGTACCTGGTACAGAGAGTCCAGCCATTGGTGCTGTGTGGTAAAGGGTGTGTGTACCTGGTACAGAGAGCCCTGCCATTGGTGCTGTGTGGTAGAGGGGGTGTGTACCTGGTACAGAGAGCGCTACCATTGGTGCTGTGTGGTAGAGGGGGTGTGTACCTGGTACAGAGAGCGCTGCCATTGGTGCTGTGTGGTAGAGGGTGTGTGTACCTGGTACAGAGAGCCCTGCCATTGGTGCTGTGTGGTAGAGGGGGTGTGTACCTGGTACAGAGAGCGCTGCCATTGGTGCGTATGTGGTAGAGGGGGTGTGTACCTGGTACAGAGAGCCCTGCCATTGGTGCGTATGTGGTAGAGGGGGTGTGTACCTGGTACAGAGAGCGCTGCCATTGGTGCTGTGTGGTAGAGGGGGTGTGTACCTGGTACAGAGAGCGCTGCCATTGGTGCGTATGTGGTAGAGGGGGTGTGTACCTGGTACAGAGAGCCCTGCCATTGGTGCGTATGTGGTAGAGGGGGTGTGTACCTGGTACAGAGAGCGCTGCCATTGGTGCTGTGTGGTAGAGGGGGTGTGTACCTGGTACAGAGAGCCCTGCCATTGGTGCTGTGTGGTAGAGGGGGTGTGTACCTGGTACAGAGAGCGCTGCCATTGGTGCTGTGTGGTAGAGGGGGTGTGTACCTGGTACAGAGAGCCCTGCCATTGGTGCTGTGTGGTAGAGGGGGTGTGTACCTGGTACAGAGAGCCCTGCCATTGGTGCTGTGTGGTAGAGGGGGTGTGTACCTGGTACAGAGAGCGCTGCCATTGGTGCTGTGTGGTAGAGGGGGTGTGTACCTGGTACAGAGAGTCCAGCCATTGGTGCGTATGTGGTAGAGGGGGTGTGTACCTGGTACAGAGAGCGCTGCCATTGGTGCTGTGTGGTAGAGGGGGTGTGTACCTGGTACAGAGAGCGCTGCCATTGGTGCGTATGTGGTAGAGGGGGTGTGTACCTGGTACAGAGAGTCCAGCCATTGGTGCGTATGTGGTAGAGGGGGTGTGTACCTGGTACAGAGAGCGCTGCCATTGGTGCGTATGTGGTAGAGGGGGTGTGTACCTGGTACAGAGAGCGCTGCCATTGGTGCTGTGTGGTAGAGGGGGTGTGTACCTGGTACAGAGAGCCCTGCCATTGGTGCGTATGTGGTAGAGGGGGTGTGTACCTGGTACAGAGAGCGCTGCCATTGGTGCGTATGTGGTAGAGGGGGTGTGTACCTGGTACAGAGAGTCCTGCCATTGGTGCTATGTGGTAGAGGGGGTGTGTACCTGGTACAGAGAGCCCTGCCATTGGTGCTGTGTGGTAGAGGGGGTGTGTACCTGGTACAGAGAGCGCTGCCATTGGTGCGTATGTGGTAGAGGGGGTGTGTACCTGGTACAGAGAGCCCTGCCATTGGTGCTGTGTGGTAGAGGGGGTGTGTACCTGGTACAGAGAGCCCTGCCATTGGTGATATGTGGTAGAGGGGGTGTGTACCTGGTACAGAGAGCGCTGCCATTGGTGCTGTGTGGTAGAGGGGGTGTGTACCTGGTAAAGAGAGCGCTGCCATTGGTGCTATGTGGTAGAGGGGGTGTGTACCTGGTACAGAGAGCGCTGCCATTGGTGCTATGTGGTAGAGGGGGTGTGTACCTGGTACAGAGAGCGCTGCCATTGGTGCGTATGTGGTAGAGGGGGTGTGTACCTGGTACAGAGAGCGCTGCCATTGGTGCTGTGTGGTAGAGGGTGTGTGTACCTGGTACAGAGAGCGCTGCCATTGGTGCTGTGTGGTAGAGGGGGTGTGTACCTGGTACAGAGAGCGCTGCCATTGGTGCTGTGTGGTAGAGGGGGTGTGTACCTGGTACAGAGAGCCCTGCCATTGGTGCTGTGTGGTAGAGGGGGTGTGTACCTGGTACAGAGAGTCCAGCCATTGGTGCTGTGTGGTAGAGGGGGTGTGTACCTGGTACAGAGAGCGCTGCCATTGGTGCTGTGTGGTAGAGGGGGTGTGTACCTGGTACAGAGAGCCCTGCCATTGGTGCTGTGTGGTAGAGGGGGTGTGTACCTGGTACAGAGAGCCCTGCCATTGGTGCTGTGTGGTAGAGGGGGTGTGTACCTGGTACAGAGAGCCCTGCCATTGGTGCTGTGTGGTAGAGGGGGTGTGTACCTGGTACAGAGAGCCCTGCCATTGGTGCTATGTGGTAGAGGGGGTGTGTACCTGGTACAGAGAGTCCTGCCATTGGTGCGTATGTGGTAGAGGGGGTGTGTACCTGGTACAGAGAGCGCTGCCATTGGTGCTGTGTGGTAGAGGGGGTGTGTACCTGGTACAGAGAGCGCTGCCATTGGTGCGTATGTGGTAGAGGGGGTGTGTACCTGGTACAGAGAGCCCTGCCATTGGTGCTGTGTGGTAGAGGGGGTGTGTACCTGGTACAGAGAGCGCTGCCATTGGTGCTGTGTGGTAGAGGGTGTGTGTACCTGGTACAGAGAGCGCTGCCATTGGTGCTGTGTGGTAGAGGGGGTGTGTACCTGGTACAGAGAGCGCTGCCATTGGTGCTGTGTGGTAGAGGGGGTGTGTACCTGGTACAGAGAGCGCTGCCATTGGTGCGTATGTGGTAGAGGGGGTGTGTACCTGGTACAGAGAGCGCTGCCATTGGTGCTGTGTGGTAGAGGGGGTGTGTACCTGGTACAGAGAGCGCTGCCATTGGTGCTGTGTGGTAGAGGGGGTGTGTACCTGGTACAGAGAGCGCTGCCATTGGTGCTGTGTGGTAGAGGGGGTGTGTACCTGGTACAGAGAGCCCTGCCATTGGTGCTGTGTGGTAGAGGGGGTGTGTACCTGGTACAGAGAGTCCTGCCATTGGTGCGTATGTGGTAGAGGGGGTGTGTACCTGGTACAGAGAGCCCTGCCATTGGTGCGTATGTGGTAGAGGGGGTGTGTACCTGGTACAGAGAGCCCTGCCATTGGTGCGTATGTGGTAGAGGGGGTGTGTACCTGGTACAGAGAGCCCTGCCATTGGTGCGTATGTGGTAGAGGGGGTGTGTACCTGGTACAGAGAGCCCTGCCATTGGTGCGTATGTGGTAGAGGGGGTGTGTACCTGGTACAGAGAGCCCTGCCATTGGTGCTGTGTGGTAGAGGGGGTGTGTACCTGGTACAGAGAGCCCTGCCATTGGTGCTGTGTGGTAGAGGGGGTGTGTACCTGGTACAGAGAGCGCTGCCATTGGTGCGTATGTGGTAGAGGGGGTGTGTACCTGGTACAGAGAGCGCTGCCATTGGTGCGTATGTGGTAGAGGGAGGGCTGGGCGGCATCGATCTTCTGTTTCCTCTTCCCTTTATGAACGATGAACTTCCTCTTGAAGTGAGACAGGAACTTGAGGTTCTCCTGCTGCTGAGTCATACGGACCACCTACAGAGAACAGATATATTAGGTACCGACTGTACAAAACATTAGGAACCTCTAGCTTCCCAGGGACGTCTAGTCCTGTGTGTGTGTGTGTGTGTGTGTGTACCTCCAGTTTCCCAGGGAAGAGACTCTCAAACTTCTTCTGCAGAGAGAAGGTGAAGGTGAGCCAGCCCATGTTGGAGGCCTGCCGGCCCTGCCAGAAGTACACAACACACTGGAAGTCTTCCTCCACCCTCTCCTCCTCCTCTTCCTCTCCTCCGTGGTGGCCGTGTCTCTCCTTCTTCTCCTTGTCCTCATCGTCGTATTCTACTGGCACCCAATACCTACACACACACACACACACACACACACACACACGGTATTGGCGTCAACAGTTCCTTCAGACAGAACCACAGTCCTGAGACAGACCTACAGTCATCCTAAAGTCCTGAGACAGACCCACAGTCCTCCTAAAGTCCTGAGACAGACCCACAGTCCTCCTACAGTTCTGAGACAGACCTACAGTCCTCCTACAGTTCTGAGACAGACCTACAGTCCTGAGACAGACCTACAGTCCTGAGACAGACCTACAGTCCTCCTACAGTCCTGAGACAGACCCACAGTCCTGAGACAGACCTACAGTCCTCCCACAGTCCTGAGACAGACCTACAGTCCTGAGACAGACCTACAGTCCTGAGACAGACCTACAGTCCTCCTACAGTCCTGAGACAGACCCACAGTCCTGAGACAGACCTACAGTCCTCCCACAGTCCTGAGACAGACCCAGTCCTCCTACAGTCGTGAGACAGACCCTACAGTCCTCCTACAGTCCTGAGACAGACCCTACAGTCCTCCTACAGTCCTGAGACAGACCTACAGTCCTCCCACAGTCCTGAGACAGACCCACAGTCATCCTAAAGTCCTGAGACAGACCCACAGTCCTCCTAAAGTCCTGAGACAGACCCACAGTCCTCCTACAGTTCTGAGACAGACCTACAGTCCTCCTACAGTTCTGAGACAGACCTACAGTCCTGAGACAGACCTACAGTCCTCCTACAGTCCTGAGACAGACCCACAGTCCTGAGACAGACCTACAGTCCTCCCACAGTCCTGAGACAGACCTACAGTCCTCCCACAGTCCTGAGACAGACCCACAGTCCTCCTACAGTCCTGAGACAGACCCACAGTCCTCCTACAGTCCTGAGACAGACCTACAGTCCTCCTACAGTCCTGAGACAGACCTACAGTCCTCCTACAGTCCTGAGACAGACCTACAGTCCTCCTACAGTCCTGAGACAGACCTACAGTCCTGAGACAGACCTACAGTCCTCCTACAGTCCTGAGACAGACCTACAGTCCTCCTACAGTTCTGAGACAGACCTACAGTCCTCCTACAGTCCTGAGACAGACCTACAGTCCTCCTACAGTCCTGAGACAGACCTACAGTCCTGAGACAGACCTACAGTCCTGAGACAGACCTACAGTCCTCCTACAGTCCTGAGACAGACCCACAGTCCTGAGACAGACCTACAGTCCTGAGACAGACCTACAGTCCTCCCACAGTCCTGAGACAGACCCACAGTCCTGAGACAGACCCACAGTCCTGAGACAGACCTACAGTCCTGAGACAGACCCACAGTCCTGAGACAGACCCACAGTCCTGAGACAGACCTACAGTCCTGAGACAGACCTACAGTCCTCCCACAGTCCTGAGACAGACCCACAGTCCTCCTACAGTCCTGAGACAGACCCACAGTCCTCCTACAGTCCTGAGACAGACCTACAGTCCTGAGACAGACCTACAGTCCTCCTACAGTCCGGACACAGACCTACAGTCCTCCTACAGTCCTGAGACAGACCCACAGTCCTCCTACAGTCCTGAGACAGACCTACAGTCCTCCTACAGTCCTGAGACAGACCTACAGTCCTCCTACAGTCCTGAGACAGACCTACAGTCCTCCTACAGTCCTACAGTCCTCCTACAGTTCTGAGGCAGACCTACAGTCCTCCTACAGTCCTGAGACAGACCCACAGTCCTCCTAGTCCTGAGACAGACCCACAGTCCTGAGACAGACCTACAGTCCTCCTACAGTTCTGAGGCAGACCTACAGTCCTCCTACAGTCTTGAGACAGACCTACAGTCCTGAGACAGACCTACAGTCCTCCTACAGTCCTGAGACAGACCCACAGTCCTCCTACAGTCCTGAGACAGACCCACAGTCCTCCTACAGTCCTGAGACAGACCCACAGTCCTCCTACAGTCCTGAGACAGACCCACAGTCCTCCTACAGTCCTGAGACAGACCCACAGTCCTCCTACAGTTCTGAGACAGACCCACAGTCCTCCTACAGTCCTGAGACAGACCCACAGTCCTGAGACAGACCTACAGTCCTCCTACAGTTCTGAGACAGACCTACAGTCCTCCTACAGTCATGAGACAGACCCACAGTCCTCCTACAGTCCTGAGACAGACCCACAGTCCTGAGACAGACCTACAGTCCTCCTAAAGTTCTGAGACAGACCTACAGTCCCCCTACAGTCCTGAGACAGACCTACAGTCCTCCTACAGTCCTGAGACAGACCCACAGTCCTCCTACAGTCCTGAGACAGACCCACAGTCCTCCTACAGTCCTGAGACAGACCTACAGTCCTCCTACAGTCCTGACACAGACCTACAGTCCTCCTACAGTCTTGACACAGACCTACAGTCCTCCTACAGTCCTGAGACAGACCTACAGTCCTCCTACAGTCCTGAGACAGACCTACAGTCCTGCTACAGTCCTGAGACAGACCTACAGTCCTCCTACAGTCCTGAGACAGACCTACAGTCCTCCTACAGTCCTGAGACAGACCCACAGTCCTCCTACAGTCCTGAGACAGACCTACAGTCCTCCTACAGTCCTGAGACAGACCTACAGTCCTCCTACAGTCCTGAGACAGACCTACAGTCCTCCTACAGTCCTGAGACAGACCTACAGTCCTCCTACAGTCCTGAGACAGACCTACAGTCCTCCCACAGTCCTGAGACAGACCCACAGTCCTCCTACAGTCCTGAGACAGACCCACAGTCCTCCTACAGTCCTGAGACAGACCTACAGTCCTGAGACAGACCTACAGTCCTCCTACAGTCCGGACACAGACCTACAGTCCTCCTACAGTCCTGAGACAGACCCACAGTCCTCCTACAGTCCTGAGACAGACCTACAGTCCTCCTACAGTCCTGAGACAGACCTACAGTCCTCCTACAGTCCTGAGACAGACCTACAGTCCTGAGACAGACCTACAGTCCTCCTACAGTTCTGAGGCAGACCTACAGTCCTCCTACAGTCCTGAGACAGACCCACAGTCCTCCTAGTCCTGAGACAGACCCACAGTCCTGAGACAGACCTACAGTCCTCCTACAGTTCTGAGGCAGACCTACAGTCCTCCTACAGTCTTGAGACAGACCTACAGTCCTGAGACAGACCTACAGTCCTCCTACAGTCCTGAGACAGACCCACAGTCCTCCTACAGTCCTGAGACAGACCCACAGTCCTCCTACAGTCCTGAGACAGACCCACAGTCCTCCTACAGTTCTGAGACAGACCCACAGTCCTCCTACAGTCCTGAGACAGACCCACAGTCCTGAGACAGACCTACAGTCCTCCTACAGTTCTGAGACAGACCTACAGTCCTGAGACAGACCTACAGTCCTCCTACAGTCATGAGACAGACCCACAGTCCTCCTACAGTCCTGAGACAGACCCACAGTCCTGAGACAGACCTACAGTCCTCCTAAAGTTCTGAGACAGACCTACAGTCCTCCTACAGTCCTGAGACAGACCTACAGTCCCCCTACAGTCCTGAGACAGACCTACAGTCCTCCTACAGTCCTGAGACAGACCCACAGTCCTCCTACAGTCCTGAGACAGACCCACAGTCCTCCTACAGTCCTGAGACAGACCCACAGTCCTCCTACAGTCCTGACACAGACCTACAGTCCTCCTACAGTCTTGACACAGACCTACAGTCCTCCTACAGTCCTGAGACAGACCTACAGTCCTCCTACAGTCCTGAGACAGACCTACAGTCCTCCTACAGTCCTGAGGCAGACCTACAGTCCTCCTACAGTCTTGAGACAGACCTACAGTCCTGAGACAGACCTACAGTCCTCCTACAGTCCTGAGACAGACCCACAGTCCTCCTACAGTCCTGAGACAGACCCACAGTCCTGAGACAGACCTACAGTCCTCCTACAGTTCTGAGGCAGACCTACAGTCCTCCTACAGTCTTGAGACAGACCTACAGTCCTGAGACAGACCTACAGTCCTCCTACAGTCCTGAGACAGACCCACAGTCCTCCTACAGTCCTGAGACAGACCCACAGTCCTCCTACAGTCCTGAGACAGACCCACAGTCCTCCTACAGTTCTGAGACAGACCCACAGTCCTCCTACAGTCCTGAGACAGACCCACAGTCCTGAGACAGACCTACAGTCCTCCTACAGTTCTGAGACAGACCTACAGTCCTGAGACAGACCTACAGTCCTCCTACAGTCATGAGACAGACCCACAGTCCTCCTACAGTCCTGAGACAGACCCACAGTCCTGAGACAGACCTACAGTCCTCCTAAAGTTCTGAGACAGACCTACAGTCCTCCTACAGTCCTGAGACAGACCTACAGTCCCCCTACAGTCCTGAGACAGACCTACAGTCCTCCTACAGTCCTGAGACAGACCCACAGTCCTCCTACAGTCCTGAGACAGACCCACAGTCCTCCTACAGTCCTGAGACAGACCTACAGTCCTCCTACAGTCCTGACACAGACCTACAGTCCTCCTACAGTCTTGACACAGACCTACAGTCCTCCTACAGTCCTGAGACAGACCTACAGTCCTCCTACAGTCCTGAGACAGACCTACAGTCCTCCTACAGTCCTGAGACAGACCTACAGTCCTCCTACAGTCCTGAGACAGACCCACAGTCCTCCTACAGTCCTGAGACAGACCTACAGTCCTCCTACAGTCCTGAGACAGACCTACAGTCCTCCTACAGTCCTGAGACAGACCTACAGTCCTCCTACAGTCCTGAGACAGACCTACAGTCCTCCTACAGTCCTGAGACAGACCTACAGTCCTCCTACAGTCCTGAGACAGACCTACAGTCCCGAGACAGACCTACAGTCCTCCTACAGTTCTGAGGCAGACCTACAGTCCTCCTACAGTCCTGAGACAGACCTACAGTCCTCCTACAGTTCTGAGGCAGACCTACAGTCCTCCTACAGTCCTGAGACAGACCTACAGTCCTCCTACAGTCCTGAGACAGACCTACGGTCCTCCTACAGTTCTGAGACAGACCTACAGTCCTCCTACAGTCCTGAGACAGACCCTACAGTCCTCCTAGTCTTGAGACAGACCTACAGTCCTCCTACAGTCCTGAGACAAATCTACAGTCCTGAGACAGTCCTACAGTCCCCCTTCAGTCCTGAGACAGACCTACAATCATCTCTCTGTCTGTCTGGTGTGTGTGTGTGTGTGTGTGTGTGTGTACCTGCACAGGAAGACGTAGCAGTCCTGTGTGTGGAAGTGTCCAAACTCCTCCTCCGGCAGACGAGCAAACTTCTTCCCCTCCAACACGAATCCTTCCATTCCATCCAGATCCTCATTCCACTCCTCCATCATCTGCTCTGCCTGGAGAGAGGAGGAGAGGGATAGAGGGGAGGGGGAGGAGAAGAGAGGGGGGAGGGAGGAGGGGGAAGAGGAAGAGAGAGGGAGGGGTGAGAGGGGAAGGGAGAGGGAGGGGAGAGGGAGGAGGAAGAAGAGAGAGAGGAGAGAGGGAGGAGGAAGAAGAGAGAGAGGGAAGAGGAGGGAGAGGGAAGCGGGAGGAGGAAGAGGGAAGAGGGAAGAGGGAAGAGGAGGAAGAGGGAGGAGGAAGAGGGGGGAAGAGGGAGGAGGAAGAGGGGGGAAGAGGGAGGGAAGAGGGAGGAGGAAGAGGAGGAAGAGGGAGGAAGAGGAGGAAGAGGGAAGAGGGAAGAGGAAGAGGAGGGAGAGGGAAGGGGAAGAGGAGGGAGAGGGAAGAGGAAGACGAGGGAGAGGGAAGAGGAAGAAGAGGCAGAGGGAAGAGGGAAGAGGGAGGAGGGAGGAGGAAGAGGGAGGAGGAAGAGGGAGGAGGAAGAGGGAGGAGGAAGAGGGAGGAGGAAGAGGAGGGAGAGGGAAGAGGAGGGAGAGGGAAGAGGAGGGAGAGGGAAGAGGAAGAAGAGGGAACATGAAAAAGCTGCCACTAATAACAACACATTCCTATGGATCCACTCTGTAGCGCAACAAGACAACATCCGGGGCCAGCGACCAGGAGAGACGGGGTTTATGGCAACAAGACAACACCCGGGGCCAGCGACCAGGAGAGATGGGGTTTATGGCAACAAGACAACATCCGGGGCCAGCGACCAGGAGAGACGGGGTTTATGGCATCAAGACAACATCCGGGGCCAGCGACCAGGAGAGACGGGGTTTATGGCAACACCCGGGGCCAGCGACCAGTAGAGACAGGGTTTATGGCAACACCCGGGACCAGCGACCAGGAGAGACGGGGTTTATGGCAACACCCGGGGCCAGCGACCAGTAGAGACGGGGTTTATGGCAACACCCGGGGCCAGCGACCAGTAGAGACGGGGTTTATGGCAACAAGACAACACCCGGGGTCAGCGACCAGGAGAGACGGGGTTTATGGCAACACCCGGGGCCAGCGACCAGGATAGACGGGGTTTATGGCAACACCCGGGGCCAGCGACCAGTAGAGATGGGGTTTATGGCAACACCCGGGGCCAGCCACCAGTAGAGACGGGGTTTATGGCAACACCCGGGGCCAGCGACCAGTAGAGACGGGGTTTACGGCAACACCCGGGGCCAGCGACCAGTAGAGACGGGGTTTATGGCAACACCCGGGGCCAGCGACCAGTAGAGACAGGGTTTATGGCAACAAGACAACACCCGGGGCCAGCGACCAGTAGAGACGGGGTTTATGGCAACACCCGGGGCCAGCGACCAGTAGAGACGGGGTTTATGGCAACAAGGGTGAATAAAGTGTTGACAGCGCTGAAGACGACGTTGAAACATCAAGTCCTAAAAACAGCGACTGTATTCGCTGACAGTCTCTCACCCTGGTTCTGTGATGTCATCCACGTCACTGTGGGCTGCTGGAGGCTGCAGACACCATGATCTGAGCTATATGATTGGCCAGAGGTAGGCCAAAAAGTGCACTTGATTTGTTCTCTGGGCCAGGCGGCTAGGCGGAGTTTGTACCTTCAGACACATGAAGTGGTTCAAAATGGGAACGCACTCAGCGCACAGGGCAGCTGAATCAACTGCCCCTACCGCCAAAAAGAGGGTGGCTGAATCAACTGCCCCTACCACCAACAGAGGGCGGCTGAATCAACTGCCCCTACCGCCAACAGAGGGGGGCTGAATCAACTGCCCCTACCGCCAAAAAGAGGATGGCTGAATCAACTGCCCCTACCGCCAACAGAGGGGGCTGAATCAACTGCCCCTACCGCTAACAGAGGGGGCTGAATCAACTGCCCCTACCGCCAACAGAGGGCGGCTGAATCAACTGCCCCTACCGCCAACAGAGGGGGCTGAATCAACTGCCCCTACCGCCAACAGAGGGGGCTGAATCAACTGCCCCTACCGCCAACAGAGGGCAGCTGAATCAACTGCCCCTAACGCCAACAGAGGGGGCTGAATCAACTGCCCCTACCGCCAACAGAGGGGGCTGAATCAACTGCCCCTACCGCCAACAGAGGGGGCTGAATCAACTGCCCCTACCGCCAACAGAGGGTGGCTGAATCAACTGCCCCTACCGCCAACAGAGGGCGGCTGAATCAACTGCCCCTACCGCCAAAAAGAGGATGGCTGAATCAACTGCCCCTACCGCCAACAGAGGGGGGCTGAATCAACTGCCCCTACCACCAACAGAGGGCAGCTGAATCAACTGCCCCTACCGCCAAAAAGAGGATGGCTGAATCAACTGCCCCTACCACCAACAGAGGGCAGCTGAATCAACTGCCCCTACCGCCAACAGAGGGCGGCTGAATCAACTGCCCCTACCGCCAACAGAGGGCGGCTGAATCAACTGCCCCTACCGCCAACAGAGGGGGCTGAATCAACTGCCCCTACCGCCAACACAGGGCAGCTGAATCAACTGCCCCTCCCTCCAACAGAGGGCGGCTGAATCAACTGCCCCTACCAAGAACCAGAGTTTACACACCAGCTGATGTTTAGGGCCATGGGGGGTTGTCTGGGGAGGAAGAGAGCTGTTTACCTCAGTGAGGACCATCGGGGGGGTTGTCTGGGGGGGGAAGAGAGCTGTTTACCTCAGTGAGGACCATGGGGGTTGTCTGGGGAGGAAGAGAGCTGTTTATCTCAGTGAGGGCCATGGGGGGTTGTCAGAGGAAGAGGGCAGTTTACCTCAGTGAGGACCATGGGGGGTTGTCAGAGGAAGAGGGCTGTTTACCTCAGTGAGGACCATGGGGGGTTGTCTGGGGATGAAGAGGGCTGTTTACCTCAGTGAGGGCCATGGGGTTTGTCTGGGGAGGAAGAGGGCTGTTTACCTCAGTGAGGACCATGGGGGGGTTGTCTGGGGGGGAAGAGAGCTGTTTACCTCAGTGAGGACCATGGGGGGGTTGTCTGGGGAGGAAGAAGGCTGTTTACCTCAGTGAGGACCATGGGGGGTTGTCTGGGGAGGAAGAGAGCTGTTTACCTCAGTGAGGACCATGGGGGGTTGTCTGGGGAGGAAGAGGGCTGTTTACCTCAGTGAGGACCATGGGGGGTTGTCTGGGGAGGAAGAGGGCGTTGAGGTGTTTACCTCAGTGAGGACCATGGGGGGTTGTCTGGGGAGGAAGAGGGCTGTTTACCTCAGTGAGGACCATGGGGGTTTGTCTGGGGAGGAAGAGGGCTGTTTACCTCAGTGAGGACCATGGGGGGTTGTCTGGGGAGGAAGAGGGCTGTTTACCTCAGTGAGGACCATGGGGGGGTTGTCTGGGGGGGAAGAGAGCTGTTTACCTCAGTGAGGACCATGGGGGTTGTCTGGGGAGGAAGAGAGCTGTTTACCTCAGTGAGGACCATGGGGGGTTGTCAGAGGAAGAGAGCTGTTTACCTCAGTGAGGGCCATGGGGGGTTGTCTGGGGAGGAAGAGGGCTGTTTACCTCACTGAGGGCCATGGGGGGTTGTCTGGGGAGGAAGAGGGCTGTTTACCTCAGTGAGGACCATGGGGGGTTGTCTGGGGAGGAAGAGGGCTGTTTACCTCAGTGAGGACCATGGGGGTTGTCTGGGGAGGAAGAGGGCTGTTTACCTCAGTGAGGACCATGGGGGGGGGGTTGTCTGGGGAGGAAGAAGGCTGTTTACCTCAGTGAGGACCATGGGGGGTTGTCTGGGGAGGAAGAGAGCTGTTTACCTCAGTGAGGACCATGGGGGGTTGTCTGGGGAGGAAGAGGGCGGTGAGGTGTTTACCTCAGTGAGGACCATGGGGGGTTGTCAGAGGAAGTGGCCTGTTTACCTCAGTGAGGACCATGGGGGGTTGTCTGGGGGGGAAGAGGGCTGTTTACCTCAGTGAGGACCATCGGGGGGGTCGTCTGGGGAGGAAAAGGGCTGTTTACCTCACTGAGGGCCATGGGGGGTTGTCTGGGGAGGAAGAGGGCTGTTTACCTCAGTGAGGACCATGGGGGGTTGTCTGGGGAGGAAGAGGGCTGTTTACCTCAGTGAGGACCATGGGGGGGTTGTCTGGGGAGGAAGAGGGCTGTTTACCTCAGTGAGGACCATGGGGGGTTGTCTGGGGAGGAAGAGGGCTGTTTACCTCAGTGAGGACCATGGGGGGGGTTGTCTGGGGGGGAAGAGAGCTGTTTACCTCAGTGAGGACCATGGGGGTTGTCTGGGGAGGAAGAGAGCTGTTTACCTCACTGAGGACCATGGGGGGTTGTCTGGGAAGGAAGAGAGCTGTTTACCTCAGTGAGGACCATGGGGGGTTGTCTGGGGAGGAAGAGGGCTGTTTACCTCAGTGAGGACCATCGGGGGGGTCGTCTGGGGAGGAAAAGGGCTGTTTACCTCACTGAGGGCCATGGGGGGTTGTCTGGGGAGGAAGAGGGCTGTTTACCTCAGTGAGGACCATGGGGGGGTTGTCTGGGGAGGAAGAGGGCTGTTTACCTCAGTGAGGACCATGGGGGGGTTGTCTGGGGAGGAAGAGGGCTGTTTACCTCAGTGAGGACCATGGGGGGTTGTCTGGGGAGGAAGAGGGCTGTTTACCTCAGTGAGGACCATGGGGGGGGTTGTCTGGGGGGGAAGAGAGCTGTTTACCTCAGTGAGGACCATGGGGGTTGTCTGGGGAGGAAGAGAGCTGTTTACCTCAGTGAGGGCCATGGGGGGTTGTCTGGGGAGGAAGAGGGCTGTTTACCTCAGTGAGGACCATGGGGGGTTGTCTGGGGAGGAAGAGGGCGGTGAGGTCAGCCTTCATCTCGTCTTTCTTCTCAGCATCCTTCTTGACCTGACACAGACAAGACAGGTCACACATTTTAAAGACTTAATTTGAATCCACCAATCAAGTCCAAAAACAGGATCCAAACATGAGAAAGGTCCCTGTCTGCATGGTACTAAAGGGCTTTCCTCAAAGCCAGTGGCAGGTCATTAGCAAATATTGAAACAAGTCAAAGGGGCCAAGAAAGCTGCCCTGGGGAATTCCTAATTCTACCAGTAAGGGGTCTAGACACCTGCCCTGGGGAATTCCTAATTCTACAAGTAAGGGGCCTAGACACCTGCCCTGGGGAATTCCTAATTCTACCAGTAAGGGGCCTAGATAGCTGCCCTGGGGAATTCCAGGGTTAGAGTTAGGGGTCAGGGTTAAAGGTCAGGAGTTATTCACAGATGGAAGGGTAAGAGTTAGGGGTCAGGGTTAAAGGTCAAGTAGCAAAGTAAAGGATCATTAGAAGAGCTACACCAAGCTAGTTGCTAGAGGGCGCTAACTAGCATACCCCCCCTACACCAAGCTAGTTGCTAGAGGGAGCTAGCTAGCACACCCCCATACACCAAGCAAGTTGATAGAGGGAGCTAGCTAGCACACCCCCCCTACACCAAGCTAGTTGCTAGAGGGAGCTAGCTAGCATACCCCCCTACACCAAGCTAGTTGATAGAGGGAGCTAGCTAGCATACCCCCCTACACCAAGCTAGTTGATAGAGGGAGCTAGCTAGCATACCCCCCTACACCAAGCTAGTTGCTAGAGGGAGCTAGCTAGCATACCCCCCTACACCAAGCTAGTTGCTAGAGGGAGCTAGCTAGCATACCCACCTACACCAAGCTAGTTGATAGAGGGAGCTAGTATGAGGATTCTGTGTTATGCACTATAGCCCGTTACCATATATGTGATTGAATATTATCTGCTGTTGGCTTATGTGGATGTATGTATGTATGTGTTATGCAACATAGCTGACTTGAAACATTGATAACAGTTTCAAGGCCATGGGCCTTTCTCATGATGGAAAAATACAGAATAACGTAAAAACGGACGCATGCAGAACGTAGTGTAGCAAACCACAGACTGGTACCAGCTCGTATGACAACAATCAACGATAGGCTGGGTGAGTCTAAACCACGCCCAGTCTCAACTCTGACAGGCCGGCTCGGAAGCAGGAACTATTTCTGTCAGAGTATATTTATAATATCTTTGTCAAGAACAAGTGAGTTCTCTGTTTGCCCTGCGAGGTGGGACAGAGAGCCCGTATATGCAAAAATTGCATTTACCACTTATTGCTTAGCTAATAAAAAATACATAGTATACAATCGGTGACTCAATGTCATATTTATCCTGATACCAGATTCGAATTGACGCAACCCTAACACTAGCTAGCATACCCCCCTACACAACAGGTCGTGTTACTCACCTTCCCCTGTAGCTAGCTAGCATACACCCCTACACAACAGATCGTGTTACTCACCTTCCCCTGTAGCTAGCTAGCATACACCCCTACACAACAGGTTGTGTTACTCACCTTCCCCTGTAATCCTTGCTGTTGCTCTACACTCTCAGCTGCTCTGGTGTAGTCCACCTTCAGGACATCATCCCAGTTCTGAAACTTAGACTTAAACACCTGGAGAAAGAGACAGAGAGAGAGAGACAGACACAGAGACCGAGAGACAGAGAGACACAGAGAGGTAGAGACAGAGAGAGACACAGAGAGGGATTGACAGAGAGAGACAGAGAGAGAGACAGAGAGACACAGAGAGGGAGAGAGAGAGAGACACGGAGAGGGAGAGACAGAGAGAGACACAGAAAGAGAGACAGAGAGAGACACAGAGACCGAGAGAGAGAGGGAGAGAGGGAGAGAGAGAGAGACAGAGAGGGAGAGACAGAGAGACAGAGAGGGAGAGACAGAGAGAGAGAGAGAGAGAGAGAGAGAGAGAGAGAGAGAGAGAGAGAGAGAGAGAGACAGAGAGAGAGAGAGAGAGGGTTAGTATGTAGTCCACCTTTAGGACATCCTTCCAGTTGTTAAACTTAAACACTTGGAAAAGGGAGGGGAGTTATAACGTCATGTCAACTCTTGTTAAGTATTTCTCTTGCTCTTGTCAAGTAATTTGACCCCTGGCCAAGTCATTTGAACCCTGGCCAAGTCATTTGACCCCTGGCCAAGTCATTTGACCCCTGGCCAAGTCATTTGACCCCTGGCCAAGTCATTTGACCCCTGGCCAAGTCATTTGACCCCTGGCCAAGTCATTTGACCATTGGCCAAGTCATTTGACCCCTTGCCAAGTCATTTGACCCCTTGCCAAGTATGGTATATTTTCAACCCAGGCCCTATTGTATTCACATTAGGATATGGATGAAGTTGCACTTCCTAGGGCTTCCACTAGATGTCAACCATCTTTAGAAACTTGAATGAGGCTTCTACTGTGTTGTGGGACTGAATAAGAGCTGAATGGGTCAGAATACTGGCAGAGAGCCATTTCCTGGTCACGCACAATCCATATGAGAGCGACCTTCTTCCATTGCTCCATCTACAAAGGAATACTCCGGTTGGAACTTTATCGAAGATTTATGATAAAAACATCCTAATGATTGATTCTATACTTAGTTTGAAATGTTTCTTCGACTTGTAATATAACTTTTTGTCCGAAGTAATGCTCGACCTCCACGAGCGTTTGGATTTATTTACCTAACGCGCAAACAAAAGTAGCTACTTGGACATAAATAATGGACATTATCGAACAAATCAAGCATTTATTGTGGAACTAGGATTCCTGGGAGTGCATTCTGATGAAGATCATCAAAGGTAAGGGAATATTTATCATGAAATTTCTGATTTCTGTTGACTCCAACATGGCGGCTAATTTAATTTCTCTCTGAGCGCCGTCTCAGATTATTGCATGGTGTGCTTTTTCCGTAAAGTTTTTTTGAAATCTGACACAGCGGTTGCATTAAGGAGAGGTAAATCTATAATTCCATGTGTATAACTTGCATTATCATCTACATTTATGATGAGTATTTCTGTTGAATCGATGTGGATATGCAAAATATAAATATGCACTTTATCAATTAAAACAAACATGTATTGTGTAACATGAAGTCCTATGAGTGTCATCTGATGAAGATCAAAGGTTAGTGATTCATTTTATCGCCATTTGTGCTTTTTGTGACTCCTCTCTTTGGCTGGAAAAATGGCTGTTTATTCATTCTGTGGCTTGGTGGTGACCTAACAATCGTTTGGTGTGCTTTCGCTGTAAAGCACATTTGAAATCGGACACTGTGGTGGGATTAACAACAAGACTACCTTTAAAACGGTATAAAATACATGTATGTTTGAGGAATGTTAATTATGAGATTTCTGTTGTTTTGAATTTGGCTCCCTGCACTTTCACTGGCTGTTGTCATATCGATCCCGTTAACAGGGTCTCAGCCACAAGAAAATGGCTTTGTTGATGCATGGACTCACTCTGTGTGCAATAATAATGTGTATATATATATATAGTGTTTAACATGATTTTTGAATGTCTACCTCATCTCTGTACCCCACACACACAATGACTACCTCGTCTCTGTACCCCACACACACAATGACTACCTCATCTCTGTACCCCACACACACAATGACTACCTCGTCTCTGTACCCCACACATACAATGACTACCTCATCTCTGTACCCCACACACACAATGTCTACCTCATCTCTGTACTCCACACACACAATGACTACCTCATCTCTGTACCCCACACACACAATGACTACCTCATCTCTGTACCCCACACACACAATGACTACCTCATCTCTGTACCCCACACACACAATGACTACCTCATCTCTGTACCCCACACCTACAATGACTACCTCATCTCTGTATGTGTGGGGTACAATGACTACCTCATCTTTGTACCCCACACACACAATGACTACCTCATCTCTGTACCCCACACACACAATGACTACCTCATCTTTGTACCCCACACACACAATGACTACCTCATCTCTGTACCCCACACACACAATGACTACCTCATCTCTGTACCCCACACACACAATGACTACCTCATCTCTGTACCCCACACATACAATGACTACCTCATCTTTGTACCCCCACACATACAATGACTACCTCATCTCTGTACCCCACACATACAATGACTACCTCATACAAATATTCAAAACCTCCTGTTTGCAACAAGGCACTAAAGTAAAACTGCAACTGTTAAAACCTCCAGGAGGGTTTCTCTCCAGGAACAGGGTAGGAGTTAAAACCTCCAGGAGGGTCTCTCTCCAGGAACAGGGTAGGAGTTAAAACCTCCAGGAGGGTTTCTCTCCAGGAACAGGGTAGGAGTTAAAACCTACAGGAGGGTCTCTTTCCAGGAACAGGGTAGGAGTTAAAACCTCCAGGAGGGTTTCTCTCCAGGAACAGGGTAGGAGTTAAAACCTCCAGGAGGGTCTCTCTCCAGGAACAGGGTAGGAGTTAAAACCTCCAGGAGGGTTTCTCTCCAGGAACAGGGTAGGAGTTAAAACCTACAGGAGGGTCTCTTTCCAGGAACAGGGTAGGAGTTAAAACCTACAGGAGGGTCTCTTTCCAGGAACAGGGTAGGAGTTAAAACCTACAGGAGGGTCTCTTTCCAGGAACAGGGTAGGAGTTAAAACCTCCAGGAGGGTCTCTTTCCAGGAACAGGGTAGGAGTTAAAACCTCCAGGAGGGTCTCTTTCCAGGAACAGGGTAGGAGTTAAAACCTCCAGGAGGGTTTCTCTCCAGGAACAGGGTAGGAGTTAAAACCTCCAGGAGGGTTTCTCTCCAGGAACAGGATAGGAGTTAAAACCTCCAGGAGGGTTTCTCTCCAGGAACAGGGTAGGAGTTAAAACCTCCAGGAGGGCATCTCTCCAGGAACAGGGTTGGAGTTAAAACCTCCAGGAGGGTTTCTCTCCAGGAACAGGGTAGGAGTTAAAACCTACAGGAGGGTTTCTCTCCAGGAACAGGGTAGGAGTTAAAACTTCCAGGAGGGTCTCTCTCCAGGAACAGGGTTGGAGTTAAAACATGCAGGAGGGTTTCTCTCCAGGAACAGGGTTGGAGTTAAAACCTACAGGAGGGTTTCTCTCCAGGAACAGGGTAGGAGTTAAAACCTACAGGAGGGTCTCTCTCCAGGAACAGGGTAGGAGTTAAAACCTACAGGAGGGTTTCTCTCTCCAGGAACAGGGTAGGAGTTAAAACTTCCAGGAGGGTTTCTCTCCAGGAACAGGGTTGGAGTGAAAACCTACAGGAGGGTTTCTCTCCAGGAACAGGGTTGGAGTGAAAACCTACAGGAGGTTCTCTCTCCAGGAACAGGGTAAGAGTTAAAACCTACAGGAGGGTATGTCTCCAGGAACAGGGTAGGAATTAAAACCTACAGGAGGGTTTCTCTCTCCAGGAACAGGGTAGGAGTTAAAACTTCCAGGAGGGTTTCTCTCCAGAAACAGGGTTGGAGTGAAAACCTACAGGAGGGTTTCTCTCCAGGAACAGGGTAGGAGTTAAAACCAACAGGAGGGTATGTCTCCAGGAACAGGGTAGGAGTTAAAACCTACAGGAGGGTTTCTCTCCAGGAACAGGGTAGGAGTTAAAACCTCCAGGAGGGTTTCTCTCCAGGAACAGGGTAGGAGTTAAAACCTCCAGGAGGGTTTCTCTCCAGGAACAGGGTAGGAGTTAAAACCTACAGGAGGGTTTCTCTCCAGGAACAGGGTAGGAGTTAAAACCTACAGGAGGGTCTCTCTCCAGGAACAGGGTAGGAGTTAAAACCTCCAGGAGGGTTTCTCTCCAGGAACAGGGTAGGAGTTAAAACCTACAGGAGGGTCTCTCTCCAGGAACAGGGTAGGAGTTCAAACCTACAGGAGGGTCTCTCTCCAGGAACAGGGCAGGAGTTAAAACCTCCAGGAGGGTATCTGCCTACCTGACACTCTGTCCCCTCCAGGTTCCTGGTAACAGTAGCGTGTTTGGGGCGGTGCAGCATAGTGCAGACTTCCTGTCCTAGCTTCAGGGCGGCTGCTCTCACAAGACGAGGAGACTTCCTCCCAATCCAGATAAACACATCAGACAGACAGTCCAGGATGTACACTCCTTTAGTGTCCAGCAGGGTCTGGAGCTAGAGACACAGACAGACAGAGACTGATTATAACAGAACAGGTTACAGTTTAACTACCCCATAGTTACCCCATAGTTACCCCATAGTTACACCATAGTTACCCCATAGTTACATCATAGTTACCCCATAGTTACACCATAGTTACCAGTCGTAGTTCCGGCAGTTTGTCCAGTTTGACCTTCTCTTTGTGTTCCACTGACAGCTTGTAGTTGATTTGAGGGAGCTCCAGATATCCCAGACCCAGACCCACCTAAACAACAACAACATTAGCCCAGACCCACCTAGACAACGACATTAGCCCAGACACAGACCCACCTAGACAACAACATTAGCCCAGACCCACCTAGACAACATTAGCCCAGACCCACCTAGACAACAACATTAGCCCAGACACAGACCCACCTAGACAACAACATTAGCCCAGACCCACCTAGACAACATTAGCCCAGACCCAACGAAATAATTAGATGTCAGGGGTCGTATAGTTTGGGTCGTATGGGTGTGAAGTCATCAGGGACGTGTCTGATTAGGGGTCAGGGGTCAGAGGGTACCTTGTATAGTTTGGGTCGTACGGGTGTGAAGTCATCAGGGACGTGTCTGATTAGGGGTCAGGGGTCAGAGGGTACCTTGTATAGTTTGGGTCGTACGGGTGTGAAGTCATCAGGGACGTGTCTGATTAGAGGTCAGGGGTCAGAGGTCAGGGGGTACCTTGTATAGTTTGGGTCGCACGGGTGTGAAGTCATCAGGGACGTGTTTGCGTATCTCTTCAGGTTGTCCTCCCAGCACCTCCCAGAAGTTAGGAGGTTCCTGACTCTGCTGCAGGGTGGTGATCTCTGCCTTCCCCTTACGCTCGTTCTTATTGATCTTCTCTGCAAACAGCCTACACACACACACACACACACAGTCAGAGACATTCATGGGCAGGCACACACGAACACACACACCAGGTAGCAGGTAGGTATCCTAGTGGTTAGAGCATTGGACTTGTAACCAAAGGGTTGCAAGATGCACCTGAACAAGGCAGTTAACCCACTGTTCCCCTGAACAAGGCAGTTAACCCACTGTTCCCCTGAACAAGGCAGTTAACCCACTGTTCCCCTGAACAAGGCAGTTAACCCACTGTTCCCCTGAACAAGGCAGTTAACCCACTGTTCCCCTGAACAAGGCAGTTAACCCACTGTTCCCCTGAACAAGGCAGTTAACCCACTGTTCCCCTGAACAAGGCAGTTAACCCACTGTTCCCCTGAACAAGGCAGTTAACCCACTGTTCCCCTGAACAAGGCAGTTAACCCACTGTTCCCCGGTAGGCCGTCGTCCTGCCCCTGAACAAGGCAGTTAACCCACTGTTCCCCGGTAGGCTGTCGTCCTGCCCCTGAACAAGGCAGTTAACCCACTGTTCCCCGGTAGGCTGTCGTCCTGCCCCTGAACAAGGCAGTTAACCCACTGTTCCCCTGAACAAGGCAGTTAACCCACTGTTCCCCGGTAGGCTGTCGTCCTGCCCCTGAACAAGGCAGTTAACCCACTGTTCCCCGGTAGGCTGTCGTCCTGCCCCTGAACAAGGCAGTTAACCCACTGTTCCCCGGTAGGCTGTCGTCCTGCCCCTGAACAAGGCAGTTAACCCACTGTTCCCCTGAACAAGGCAGTTAACCCACTGTTCCCCTGAACAAGGCAGTTAACCCACTGTTCCCCTGAACAAGGCAGTTAACCCCCTGTTCCCCTGAACAAGGCAGTTAACCCCCTGTTCCCCTGAACAAGGCAGTTAACCCACTGTTCCCCTGAACAAGGCAGTTAACCCACTGTTCCCCTGAACAAGGCAGTTAACCCACTGTTCCCCTGAACAAGGCAGTTAACCCACTGTTCCCCGGTAGGCTGTCGTCCTGCCCCTGAACAAGGCAGTTAACCCACTGTTCCCCTGAACAAGGCAGTTAACCCACTGTTCCCCTGAACAAGGCAGTTAACCCACTGTTCCCCTGAACAAGGCAGTTAACCCACTGTTCCCCTGAACAAGGCAGTTAACCCCCTGTTCCCCTGAACAAGGCAGTTAACCCACTGTTCCCCTGAACAAGGCAGTTAACCCACTGTTCCCCTGAACAAGGCAGTTAACCCACTGTTCCCCTGAACAAGGCAGTTAACCCACTGTTCCCCGGTAGGCTGTCGTCCTGCCCCTGAACAAGGCAGTTAACCCACTGTTCCCCGGTAGGCTGTCGTCCTGCCCCTGAACAAGGCAGTTAACCCACTGTTCCCCTGAACAAGGCAGTTAACCCACTGTTCCCCGGTAGGCTGTCGTCCTGCCCCTGAACAAGGCAGTTAACACACTGTTCCCCGGTGGACCGTCATTGTAAATAAGAATTTCTTCTTAACTGACTTGCATAGTTAAATAAAGGTAAAAAGATCTAATTCTTATCTACAATGACTGCCAAGCCCAGATGACGCTGTGCCAATTGGGAGATCTAATTCTCATCTACAATGACTGCCAAGCCCAGATGACGCTGTGCCAATTGTGTAAATAAAGTTTAAATTCAAAAACGCCAGAGTGAGGTGTTTAGAACTGTACATTCAACAGCGCCACCCCCCCGACTCAGCGGACGCCGCCCCCCCCCCGACTCAGCGGACGCCGCCCCCCCCCCGACTCAGCGGACGCCGCCCCCCCCCCCGACTCAGCGGACGCCGCCCCCCCCCCGACTCAGCGGACGCCGCCCCCCCCCCCGACTCAGCGGACGCCGCCCCCCCCCCCGACTCAGCGGACGCCGCCCCCCCCCCGACTCAGCGGACGAATGAAAAAAGCCAAACCTTGACCCAGATAATATTTTTAAAACTAAATCGGCCTATATCAAATCTTTCATTCCTCTCAAACATTTTAGAAAAAGCTGTTGCGCAGCAACTCACTGCCTTCCTGAAGACAAACAATGTATACGAAATGCTTCAGTCTGGTTTTAGACCCCATCATAGCACTGAGACGGCACTTGTGAAGGTGGTAAATTACATTTTAATGGCATCAGACCGAGGCTCTGCATCTGTCCTCGTGCTCCTAGACCTTAGTGCTGCTTTTGATACCATCGATCACCATATTATTTTGGAGAGATTGGAAACCCAAATTGGTCTACACGGACAAGTTCTGGCCTGGTTTAGATCTTTTCTATCGGGAAAGATATCAGTTTGTCTCTGTGAATGGTTTGTCCTCTGACAAATCACCTGTAAATTTCGGTGTTCCTCAAGGTTCCGTTTTAGGACCACTATTGTTTTCACTATATATTTTACCTCTTGGGGATGTTATTCGAAAACATAATGTTAACTTTCACTGCTATGCGGATGACACACAGCTGTACATTTCAATGAAACATGGTGAAGCCCCAAAATTGCCCTTGCTAGAAGCATGTGTTTCAGTCGTAAGGAAGTGGATGGCTGCAAACTTTCTACTTTTAAACTCGGACAAAACAGAGATGCTTGTTCTAGGTCCCAAGAAACAAAGAGATCTTCTGTTGAATCTGACAATTAATCTTAATGGTTGTACAGTCGTCTCAAATAAAACTGTGAAGGACCTCAGCGTTACTCTGGACCCTGATCACTCTTTTGAAGAACATATCAAGACCATTTCAAGGACAGCTTTTTTCCATCTACGTAACATTGCAAAAATCTGAAACTTTGTCCAAAAATGCAGAAAAATGTATCCATGCTTTTGTTATTTCTAGGTTAGACTACTGCAATGCTCTACTTTCCAAGTACCCGGACAAAGCACTAAATAAACCTCAGTTAGTGCTAAATACGGCTGCTAGAATCCTGACTAGAACCAAAAAATGTGATCATATTACTCCAGTGCTAGCCTCCCTACACTGGCTTCCTGTCAAAGCAAGGGCTGATTTCAAGGTTTTACTGCTAACCTACAAAACATTACATGGGCTTGCTCCTACCTATCTCTCTGATTTGGTCCTGCCGGACATACCTACACGTACGCTACGGTCACAAGACGCAGGCCTCCTAATTGTCCCTAGAATTTCGAAGCAAAAAGTTGGAGGCAGGGCTTTCTCCTATAGAGCTCCATTTATATAGAATGGTCTGCCTACCCATGTGAGAGACGCAAACTCGGTCTCAACCTTTAAGTCTTTACTGAAGACTCATCTCTTCAGTGGGTCATATGCTTGAGTGTAGTCTGGCCCAGAAGTGTGAAAGTGAACGGAAAGGCTCTGGAGCAACGAACCGCCCTTGCTGTCTCTGCCTGGCCGGTTCCCCTCTTTCCACTGGGATTCTCTGCCTCTAACCCTATTACAGGGGCTGACTCACTGGCTTACTGGTGCTCTTCCATGAGTCACTGGGTTGAGTCGCTGACGTGGTCTTCCTGTCTGGGTTGGCGCCCCCACTTAGGTTGTGCCGTGGCAGAGATCTTTGTGGTAAGTTGGTGGTTAAAGATATCCCTCTAGTGGTGTGGGGGCTGTGCTTTGGCAAAGTGGGTGGGGTTATATCCTGCCTGTTTGGCCCTGTCCTGGGGTGTCCTCGGATGGGGCCACAGTGTCTCCTGACACCTCCTGTCTCAGCCTCCAGTATTTATGCTGCAGTACTTTATGTGTCGGGGGGCTAGGGTCAGTCTGTTATATCTGGAGTATTTCTCCTGTCTTATCCGGTGTCCTGTGTGAATTTAAGTGTGCTCTCTCTAATTCTCTCTTTCTCTCTTTCTTTCTCTCTCTCGGAGGACCTGAGCTCTAGGACCATGCCTCAGGACTGCCTGGCCTGATGACTCCTTGCTGTCCCCAGTCCACCTGGCCGTGCTGCTGCTCCAGTTTCAACTGTTCTGCCTGCGGCTATGGAACCCTGACCTGTTCACCGGACGTGCTACCTGTCCCAGACCTGCTTTTTTCAACTCTCTAGAGAAAGCAGGAGTGGTAGAGATACTCTGAATGATCAGCTATGAATAGCCAACTAATATTTACTCCTGAGGTGCTGACTTGTTGCACCCTCAACAACTACTGTGATTATTTGACCCTGCTGGTCATTTATGAACATCTTGGCCATGTTCTGTTATAATTTCCACCCGGCACAGCCAGAAGAAGACTGGCCACCCCTCAGAGTCTGGTTCCTCTCTAGGTTAATAATCTCCACCTGGCACAGCCAGAAGAGTACTGGCCACCCCACATAGCCTGGTTACTCTCTAGGTTTCTTCCTAGGTTTTGGCCTTTCTAGAGAGTTTTTCCTAGCCACCGTGCTTCTACACCTGCATTGCTTGCTGTTTGGGGTTTTAGGCTGGGTTTCTGTACAGCACTTTGAGATATCAGCTGATGTAAGAAGGGCTTTATAAATACATTTGATTAGATTTTTGATTTAGAGGTACCAGCCAGAGTAGTGTTGGTGTGTGTTAGTTACCGGGCCTTAGTGGTACCGGCCAGAGTAGTGATGGTATTAATTACCGGGCCTTAGTGGTACCGGCCAGAGTAGTGATGGTATGTATTAATTACCGGGCCTTAGTGGTACCGGCCAGAGTAGTGTTGGTGTGTGTTAGTTACCGGGCCTTAGTGGTACCGGCCAGAGTAGTGATGGTATTAATTACCGGGCCTTAGTGGTACCGGCCAGAGTAGTGTTGGTGTGTGTTAGTTACCGGGCCTTAGTGGTACCGGCCAGAGTAGTGATGGTATGTATTAATTACCGGGCCTTAGTGGTACCGGCCAGAGTAGTGATGGTATGTATTAATTACCGGGCCTTAGTGGTACCGGCCAGAGTAGTGATGGTATTAATTACCGGGCCTTAGTGGTACCGGCCAGAGTAGCGTTGGCTCCTCTCCAGATGAGAATCTCCAGACCCGTATCCACCAGGAAGACAAACCTACAGGAAGACAGAGCATTAGAACTACAGAACTACAGGAACACAGAGCATTAGAACTACAGAACTACAGGAACAGAGAACATTAGAACTACAGAAACACAGAGCATTAGAACTACAGAACTACAGGAACAGAGAACATTAGAACTACAGGAACACAATATTTGAACTACAGGAACACAGAGCATTAGAACTACAGAACTACAGAAACACAGAGCATTAGAACTACAGAAAGACAGAGCATTAGAACGACAGGAACACAGAGCATTAGAACTACAGAAACACAGAGCATTAGAACTACAGAACTACAGAAACACAGAGCATTATAACTACAGAAAGACATAGCATTACAACTACAGGAACACAGAGCATTACAACTACAGGAACACAGAGCATTAGAACTACAGAAACACAGAGCATTAGAACTACAGAAAGACAGAGCATTAGAACGACAGGAACACAGAGCATTAGAACTACAGAACTACAGGAACACAGAACATTAGAACTACAGGAACACAGAGCATTAGAACTACAGGAACACAGAGCATTAGAACTACAGGAACACAGAGCATTAGAACTACAGGAACACAGAACATTAGAACTATAGGAACCATAAAACAGACTGTCCATCTCCATGACAGTGTTGTCAGTCTGTAAAGCCCTCCATGGTGCTGTCCATCTCCATGACAACAGTATTGTCAGTCTGTAAAGCCCTCCATGGTGCTGTCCATCTCCATGCCAACAGTATTGTCAGTCTGTAAAGCCCTCCATGGGGCTGTCCATCTCCATGACAACAGTATTGTCAGTCTGTAAAGCCCTCCATGGTGCTGTCCATCTCCATGACAACAGTATTGTCAGTCTGTAAAGCCCTCCATGGGGCTGTCCATCTCCATGACAACAGTATTGTCAGTCTGTAAAGCCCTCCATGGGGCTGTCCATGCTAAAACAGACTGTCCATGACAACAGAACTCACCGTGGGTCCAGGGACGAGGCCTTCAGAGGAACCGACTCCAGACGGATGTTCTTCTTCCCATAAACACGATACAACCTGGAACACACACACACACACACACACACTTAGAGTTGGTACCCCCCCCCACACAGTCCCCCTCCTCCTTACCTGAGAGCATAGTGTGCCCCCCCCCTCCTTACCTGACAGTAGTGTGTACCCCCCCTCCTCCTTACCTGACAGTTTGGTGTGTACCCCCCCTCCTCCTTACCTGACAGTATAGTGTGTACCCCCCCTCCTCCTTACCTGACAGTATAGTGTGCCCCCCCCCTCCTTACCTGACAGTATAGTGTGTACCCCCCCCTCCTTACCTGACAGTAGTGTGTACCCCCCTCCTCCTTACCTGACAGTATAGTGTGTACCCCCCCCCCTCCTTACCTGACAGTAGTGTGTACCCCCCCCTCCTTACCTGACAGTAGTGTGTACCCCCCTCCTCCTTACCTGACAGTATAGTGTGTACCCCCCCCCTCCTTACCTGACAGTATAGTGTGTACCCCCCCCCTCCTTACCTGACAGTATAGTGTGTACCCCCCCCCCTCCTTACCTGACAGTAGTGTGTACCCCCCCCTCCTTACCTGACAGTATAGTGTGTACCCCCCCCCCCTCCTTACCTGACAGTATAGTGTGTACCCCCCCCTCCTTACCTGACAGTATAGTGTGTACCCCCCCCTCCTTACCTGACAGTATAGTGTGTACCCCCCCTCCTCCTTACCTGACAGTATAGTGTGTACCCCCCCCCCCCCCCTTACCTGACAGTATAGTGTGTACCCCCCCCCCTCCTTACCTGACAGTATAGTGTGTACCCCCCCTCCTCCTTACCTGACAGTATAGTGTGTACCCCCCCCTCCTTACCTGACAGTATAGTGTGTACCCCCCCCCCTCCTTACCTGACAGTATAGTGTGTACCCCCCCCCCCTCCTTACCTGACAGTATAGTGTGTACCCCCCCCTCCTTACCTGACAGTATAGTGTGTACCCCCCCCCTCCTTACCTGACAGTATAGTGTGTACCCCCCCCCTCCTTACCTGACAGTATAGTGTGTACCCCCCCCCTCCTTACCTGACAGTATAGTGTGTACCCCCCCTCCTCCTTACCTGACAGTATAATGTGTACCCCCCCTCCTTACCTGACAGTATAGTGTGTACCCCCGCTCCTCCTTACCTGACAGTATAGTGTGTACCCCCCCTCCTTACCTGACAGTATAGTGTGCCTCCCCCTCTCCTTACCTGACAGTATAGTGTGTACCCCCCCCCTCTCCTTACCTGACAGTATAGTGTGTACCCCCCCCCTCTCCTTACCTGACAGTTTAGTGTGTACCCCCCCCTCTCCTTACCTGACAGTATAGTGTGTGTCCTCCACAGTATAGAAGCCGCTGGCTGTCCCCCCCTCAATGTAGGAGATGTCATTTTCAAACACCTGGTGGGGCAGAAGAGTCGGCAAGGTTTTCTACAGGCCGTCTGTTAATTAGGGTGTGTGTGTGTGTGTGTGTGTGGACCTACAGCGCTGAACTCCTCAGACTCGTCTCCCATCTCCTCTCTGATGGTCCGACACTCCGCCCCCAGGTAGTTACGGAGGTTGACGGCGTGGATGGCAGACCCCGCCTTCTTATCCAGCGTAGCTTCCTGACCGATCCAGTAGAATATTTGCCAGTTCAGGGCTCCGTTGTCGTCCAGGAACGTCTGGGGGGGTAGAGGTTACTACATAACAGAACAATATGAAATCATATGTTGTCTCATGGAAATGAGGCTTCACTGTGTGGTGTTCTGTACAGACTAACTGCTAGCCCCTACAGTAGACACTATTAAATATGTCACATTACAGGACAAACCTCAATAGTACTGCTAGCTAGCTAGCTAGCATGTTTTATATACACTTTACAGGACAAACCTCAACAGTACTGTGCTGCTAGCTAGCTAGCATGTTTTATATACACTTTACAGGACAAACCTCAGCAGTACTGTGCTGCTAGCTAGCTAGCTAGCATGTTTTCTATACACTTTACAGGACAAACCTCAGCAGTACTGTGCTGCTAGCTAGCTAGCATGTTTTCTATACACTTTACAGGACAAACCTCAACAGTACTGTGCTGCTAGCTATCCTGACCCGTACAGATTCAACCAGGCCTGACCCGTACAGGTTCAACCAGGCCTGACCCGTACAGGTTCAACCAGGCCTGACCCGTACAGGTTCAACCAGGCCTGACCCGTACAGGTTCAACCAGGCCTGACCCGTACAGGTTCAACCAGGCCTGACCCGTACAGATTCAACCAGGCCTGACCCGTACAGATTCAACCAGGCCTGACCCGTACAGATTCAACCAGGCCTGACCCGTACAGATTCAACCAGGCCTGACCCGTACAGATTCAACCAGGCCTGACCCGTACAGATTCAACCAGGCCTGACCCGTACAGATTCAACCAGGCCTGACCCGTACAGATTCAACCAGGCCTGACCCGTACAGATTCAACCAGGCCTGACCCGTACAGATTCAACCAGGCCTGACCCGTACAGATTCAACCAGGCCTGACCCGTACAGATTCAACCAGGCCTGACCCGTACAGATTCAACCAGGCCTGACCCGTACAGATTCAACCAGGCCTGACCCGTACAGATTCAACCAGGCCTGACCCGTACAGATTCAACCAGGCCTGACCCGTACAGATTCAACCAGGCCTGACCCGTACAGATTCAACCAGGCCTGACCCGTACAGATTCAACCAGGCCTGACCCGTACAGATTCAACCAGGCCTGACCCGTACAGATTCAACCAGGCCTGACCCGTACAGATTCAACCAGGCCTGACCCGTACAGATTCAACCAGGCCTGACCCGTACAGATTCAACCAGGCCTGACCCGTACAGATTCAACCAGGCCTGACCAGTACAGATTCAACCAGGCCTGACCAGTACAGATTCAACCAGGCCTGACCAGTACAGATTCAACCAGGCCTGACCAGTACAGATTCAACCAGGCCTGACCCGTACAGATTCAACCAGGCCTGACCAGTACAGATTCAACCAGGCCTGACCAGTACAGATTCAACCAGGCCTGACCAGTACAGATTCAACCAGGCCTGACCAGTACAGATTCAACCAGGCCTGACCAGTACAGATTCAACCAGGCCTGACCAGTACAGATTCAACCAGGCCTGACCAGTACAGATTCAACCAGGCCTGACCAGTACAGATTCACCAGGCCTGACCAGTACAGATTCACCAGGCCTGACCAGTACAGATTCACCAGGCCTGACCAGTACAGATTCACCAGGCCTGACCAGTACAGATTCACCAGGCCTGACCAGTACAGATTCACCAGGCCTGACCAGTACAGATTCAACCAGGCCTGACCAGTACAGATTCACCAGGCCTGACCAGTACAGATTCAACCAGGCCTGACCAGAACAGTTTGGCTCATGTCTGGCCCTATAGACTTATATTATGCTATACTAGACACACAGAGCCCTGATTGGATGATTATGTAACAGTGTGTATGTTACCATGAGGATGATGAAGCAGTGTGTGTGTGTGTGTTACCATGAGGACGATGAAGCAGTGTGTGTGTGTGTGTGTGTGTGTTACCTTGAGGATGATGTAGCAGTGTGTGTGTGTGTGTTACCATGAGGACGTTGAAGCAGTGTGTGTGTGTGTGTGTGTGTGTGTGTACCTTGAGGATGATGTAGCAGTGTGTGTGTGTGTGTGTTACCTTGAGGATGATGTAGCAGTGTGTTTGTGTTACCTTGAGGATGATGTAGCAGTGTGTGTGTGTGTGTGTTACCTTGAGGATGATGTAGCAGTGTGTGTGTGTGTGTGTGTGTGTGTGTTACCTTGAGGATGATGTAACAGTGTGTGTGTGTGTGTGTGTGTGTGTGTGTGTTACCTTGAGGATGATGTAACAGTGTGTGTGTGTGTGTGTGTTACCTTGAGGATGATGTAACAGTGTGTGTGTGTGTTACCTTGAGGATGATGTAGCAGTGTGTGTGTGTGTGTGTGTGCTACCTTGAGGATGATGTAAGTGTGTGTGTGTGTGCTACCTTGAGGATGATGTAACAGTGTGTGTGTGTGTGTGTGTGTGTGCTACCTTGAGGATGATGTAGCAGTGTGTGTGTGTGCTACCTTGAGGATGATGTAGCAGTGTGTGTGTGTGTTACCTTGAGGATGATGTAGCAGTGTGTGTGTGTGTTACCTTGAGGATGATGTAGCAGTGTGTGTGTGTGTTACCTTGAGGATGATGTAGCAGTGTGTGTGTGTTACCTTGAGGATGATGTAGCAGTGTGTGTGTGTTACCTTGAGGATGATGTAGCAGTGTGTGTGTGTGTTACCTTGAGGATGATGTAGCAGTGTGTGTGTGTTACCTTGAGGATGATGTAGCAGTGTGTGTGTGTGTGTTACCTTGAGGATGATGTAGCAGTGTGTGTGTGTGTGTTACCTTGAGGATGATGTAGCAGTGTGTGTGTGTGTGTGTTACCTTGAGGATGATGTAGCAGTGTGTGTGTGTGTGTGTGTTACCTTGAGGATGATGTAGCAGTGTGTGTGTGTGTGTGTGTGTGTGTGTGTGTGTGTGTGTGTGTGTGTGTTACCTTGAGGATGATGTAGCAGTCAGCCTCGTAGAACTTCCCCTGGAACGCCTCGTCTACCTGCATCGGAACAAAGTTCTCTATCTGCCACACAAACACACCAGGAACCTACACACACACACACACACACACACACACACACACACACAGAGCAAAGTTAGAACAGTACAACACACACGCTCAAACACAACCCCCCCCCACTATCAGATTAGAGCCATAATGGAGTCATCTACCCCCCCCCCCCCCCCCCACTGAATGCCGCTGGGCCTACCTGTCCTACATCCTCCATGAAGAACTCGGAGTAGTCCAGCTGTGGTTTCTCCAGACTCTAGAGCCATAATGGAGACATCTACCCCCCTCCCCCCCACTATCAGATTAGAGCCATAATGGAGTCATCTACCCCCCCCCCCCCCCACTGAATGCCGCTGGGCCTACCTGTCCTACATCCTCCATGAAGAACTCGGAGTAGTCCAGCTGTGGTTTCTCCAGACTCTAGAGCCATAATGGAGACATCTACCCCGCTCCCCCCCACTATCAGATTAGAGCCATAATGGAGTCATCTACCCCCCCCCCCCCCCCCCACTGAATGCCGCTGGGCCTACCTGTCCTACATCCTCCATGAAGAACTCGGAGTAGTCCAGCTGTGGTTTCTCCAAACTCTAGAGCCATAATGGAGACATCTACCCCCCTCCCCCCCACTATCAGATTAGAGCCATAATGGAGTCATCTACCCCCCCCCCCCCCACTGAATGCCGCTGGGCCTACCTGTCCTACATCCTCCATGAAGAACTCGGAGTAGTCCAGCTGTGGTTTCTCCAGACTCTAGAGCCATAATGGAGACATCTACCCCCCTCCCCCCACTATCAGATTAGAGCCATAATGGAGTCATCTACCCCCCCCCCCCCCCCCCACTGAATGCCGCTGGGCCTACCTGTCCTACATCCTCCATGAAGAACTCGGAGTAGTCCAGCTGTGGTTTCTCCAGACTCTAGAGCCATAATGGAGACATCTACCCCGCTCCCCCCCACTATCAGATTAGAGCCATAATGGAGTCATCTACCCCCCCCCCCCCCCCACTGAATGCCGCTGGGCCTACCTGTCCTACATCCTCCATGAAGAACTCGGAGTAGTCCAGCTGTGGTTTCTCCAGACTCTAGAGCCATAATGGAGACATCTACCCCCCTCCCCCCCACTATCAGATTAGAGCCATAATGGAGTCATCTACCCCCCCCCCCCACTGAATGCCGCTGGGCCTACCTGTCCTACATCCTCCATGAAGAACTCGGAGTAGTCCAGCTGTGGTTTCTCCAGACTCTAGAGCCATAATGGAGACATCTACCCCCCTCCCCCCCCACTATCAGATTAGAGCCATAATGGAGTCATCTACCCCCCCCCCCCCCACTGAATGCCGCTGGGCCTACCTGTCCTACATCCTCCATGAAGAACTCGGAGTAGTCCAGCTGTGGTTTCTCCAGACTCTAGAGCCATAATGGAGACATCTACCCCGCTCCCCCCCACTATCAGATTAGAGCCATAATGGAGTCATCTACCCCCCCCCACTGAATGCCGCTGGGCCTACCTGTCCTACATCCTCCATGAAGAACTCGGAGTAGTCCAGCTGTGGTTTCTCCAGACTCTAGAGCCATAATGGAGACATCTACCCCGCTCCCCCCCACTATCAGATTAGAGCCATAATGGAGTCATCTACCCCCCCCCCACTGAATGCCGCTGGGCCTACCTGTCCTACATCCTCCATGAAGAACTCGGAGTAGTCCAGCTGTGGTTTCTCCAGACTCTAGAGCCATAATGGAGACATCTACCCCGCTCCCCCCCACTATCAGATTAGAGCCATAATGGAGTCATCTACCCCCCCCCCACTGAATGCCGCTGGGCCTACCTGTCCTACATCCTCCATGAAGAACTCGGAGTAGTCCAGCTGTGGTTTCTCCAGACTCTAGAGCCATAATGGAGACATCTACCCCCCTCCCCCCCACTATCAGATTAGAGCCATAATGGAGTCATCTACCCCCCCCCCCCCCACTGAATGCCGCTGGGCCTACCTGTCCTACATCCTCCATGAAGAACTCGGAGTAGTCCAGCTGTGGTTTCTCCAGACTCTTGTCCCAACGACGCGTGTGTCCCAACGACGCATTCAGTTCCCCATACTTCTGATCGCCGTTCTCCTACACACACACACACACACACACACACAGTAAGGGCTCGGTTTCATTTGAAGCAAGTCATTGGCAGGTTCCCAACAGAGGATGCTGGTGGGTGTAAATCTAGGAGGACTAGCTCCTTTCAATCTAGGAATGAAACCCATATGTTCATCCCTCTCTCCCTCATCCACCCCTTCCTCCCTCCCTCCCTCCCCCTCATCCACCCCTTCCTCCCTCCCTCCCACTCCTCCATCCACCCCTCCCACTCTCCTCCATCCATCCACCCCTCCCTCTCTCCTCCCTCACTCGCTTCTCCATCCACCCCTCTCCTCCCTCCCTCCCTCCCCCTCATCCATCCACCCCTCCCTTCCAACCCCCCACCCCCTCTACTCCATCCATCCACCCCTCCCTTCCAACCCCCCACCCCCTCTACTCCATCCCCCTTTCTCCCTCTCTCCTCCATCTACCCCCCCTCCCTCCCTTCCAAACCCCCATCCCCCTCTACTCCATCCACCCCCGCCACCCCTCCCTACCTCGAAACTCTTGTTCTTCTCTTGTGTGACATCACTCATCCCCTTGAGGACCTGTTTAGCTTGGTCGTCTTGACTACTGTCCTTCCTCCTCCTCAGCCTCATCTTCCTCGCCAGGGGGTCCCGTGGGCTGGCCGCTACACACACACACACACACAAAATGTATTGAGCGTTTCTAAAGCAAGTCAGTGCATTTCTCTGTCTGGTCCACAGACAGGTCTGGATGGACAGTGTATCAGTGTGTAGCAGTGGGGGGGGGGGGAAATTTCACCTTCCTCAGACCCACCTCCCCTAAACCCAGACCCACCTCCCCTAGACCCAGACCCACCTCCCCTAGACCCAGACCCCCACCTCACCCAGACCCCCACCTCACCCAGACCCACCTCCCCTAGACCCACCTCTCCCGGACCCGGACCCACCTCCCCAGGACCCAGACCCACCTCCCCAGGACCCAGACCCACCTCCCCAGGACCCAGACCCACCTCCCCAGGACCCAGACCCACCTCCCCAGGACCCAGACCCACCTCCCCAGGACCCAGACCCACCTCCCCAGGACCCAGACCCACCTCCCCAGGACCCAGACCCACCTCCCCAGGACCCAGACCCACCTCCCCAGGACCCAGACCCACCTCCCCAGGACCCAGACCCACCTCCCCAGGACCCAGACCCACCTCCCCAGGACCCAGACCCACCTCCCCAGGACCCAGACCCACCTCCCCAGGACCTAGACCCACCTCCCCAGGACCTAGACCCACCTCCCCAGGACCTAGACCCACCTCCCCAGGACCTAGACCCACCTCCCCAGGACCTAGACCCACCTCCCCAGGACCTAGACCCACCTCCCCAGGACCTAGACCCACCTCCCCAGGACCTAGACCCACCTCCCCAGGACCTAGACCCACCTCCCCAGGACCTAGACCCACCTCCCCAGGACCTAGACCCACCTCCCCAGGACCTAGACCCACCTCCCCCTGCAGCAGATATTACAGCAGGGGATGCTCCAGCCAGTCTCAGTTGGTTCTGAAGAGAGAAGTCGATGTTGTACCACTCTGCTGTCCTGTCCACCGGCTTGGGAGGCATCACCAGGTTGGGGTTCTCACGTACATCTAGGACCTAGAACACACACAGAGGAGAGAACACTTACAACCTAGAACATCTAGAACATCTAAAACCTAGAACAGAACATCTAGAACATTTTGAACCTAGAACACAGGGCAGAATGTCTAGAACCTAGAACACAGGGCAAAACACCTAGAACATTTAGAGCCTAGAACAGTTAGAACCTAGAACACAGGGTAAAACATCTATAACCTAGAACACAGGGCAGAACATCTAGAATCTAGAACAGAGGACAGTGTGTACCTCTAGGTCGACGAGGAAGTGGATGGCTTCAGGAAGAGTCACCAGACGATTCTTATTCAGAACCAACTTCTTCAGCTTCCCACACCTACACAACAACAACAAGTTGATCCACTACACAGCAGGTACGGTCCAAATCAAAACATGTCACAAAATGGCATCATGAAATACCGTCTGGGAAGCATGCGGACGCCTTAAGTGTGTGTCTACCTACAGAGTCCCTCAGGTATGACGTGAGGTACCCACCTACAGAGTCCCTCGGGTATGACGTGAGGTACCCACCTACAGAGTCCCTCGGGTATGACGTGAGGTACCCACCTACAGAGTCCCTCGGGTATGACGTGAGGTACCCACCTACAGAGTCCCTCGGGTATGACGTGAGGTACCCACCTACAGAGTCCCTCGGGTATGACGTGAGGTACCCACCTACAGAGTCCCTCGGGTATGACGTGAGGTACCCACCTACAGAGTCCCTCGGGTATGACGTGAGGTACCCACCTACAGAGTCCCTCGGGTATGACGTGAGGTACCCACCTACAGAGTCCCTCGGGTATGACGTGAGGTACCCACCTACAGAGTCCCTCGGGTATGACGTGAGGTACCCACCTACAGAGTCCCTCGGGTATGACGTGAGGTACCCACCTACAGAGTCCCTCGGGTATGACGTGAGGTACCCACCTACAGAGTCCCTCGGGTATGACGTGAGGTACCCACCTACAGAGTCCCTCGGGTATGACGTGAGGTACCCACCTACAGAGTCCCTCGGGTATGACGTGAGGTACCCACCTACAGAGTCCCTCGGGTATGACGTGAGGTACCCACCTACAGAGTCCCTCGGGTATGACGTGAGGTACCCACCTACAGAGTCCCTCGGGTATGACGTGAGGTACCCACCTACAGAGTCCCTCGGGTATGACGTGAGGTACCCACCTACAGAGTCCCTCGGGTATGACGTGAGGTACCCACCTACAGAGTCCCTCGGGTATGACGTGAGGTACCCACCTACAGAGTCCCTCGGGTATGACGTGAGGTACCCACCTACAGAGTCCCTCGGGTATGACGTGAGGTACCCACCTACAGAGTCCCTCGGGTATGACGTGAGGTACCCACCTACAGAGTCCCTCGGGTATGACGTGAGGTACCCACCTACAGAGTCCCTCGGGTATGACGTGAGGTACCCACCTACAGAGTCCCTCGGGTATGACGTGAGGTACCCACCTACAGAGTCCCTCGGGTATGACGTGAGGTACCCACCTACAGAGTCCCTCGGGTATGACGTGAGGTACCCACCTACAGAGTCCCTCGGGTATGACGTGAGGTACCCACCTACAGAGTCCCTCGGGTATGACGTGACGTACCCACCTACAGAGTCCCTCGGGTATGACGTGAGGTACCCACCTACAGAGTCCCTCGGGTATGACGTGAGGTACCCACCTACAGAGTCCCTCGGGTATGACGTGAGGTACCCACCTACAGAGTCCCACGGGTATGACGTGAGGTACCCACCTACAGAGTCCCTCGGGTATGACGTGAGGTACCCACCTACAGAGTCCCTCGGGTATGACGTGAGGTACCCACCTACAGAGTCCCTCGGGTATGACGTGAGGTACCCACCTACAGAGTCCCTCGGGTATGACGTGAGGTACCCACCTACAGAGTCCCTCGGGTATGACGTGAGGTACCCACCTACAGAGTCCCTCGGGTATGACGTGAGGTACCCACCTACAGAGTCCCTCGGGTATGACGTGAGGTACCCACCTACAGAGTCCCTCGGGTATTAGTTCCAGGTTGTTGTTAGCAGCCATGAACTCCTGCAGACTGGATAACTTCCCCACGCCAGACGGAACTCCATCGAAGTCCAGCTTGTTACTGTTCACATAAAGCTTCTTCAACTTCCCCAGCTTACAGATAGCAGACTGGAGAGAGACAGAGGGTAAGACAGAGGGTGCAGTTTAAGTCCAAACCTGTTTGACGTCTACGTCAACGAACGAGCAGTGTTGTTGGACCCATCTGCAGCCCCTGAACTCACCCTCAAAGATGAGGTCAGAATGCTGCTCTACCCAGAGGAGCTACTGTCACCAACAGATCAGATGACCTACTGTCACCAACAGATCCAGGTCTATCCAGAGGAGCTACTGTCACCAACAGATCCAGGTCTATCCAGATGACCTACTGTCACCAACAGATCAGATGAGCTACTGTCACCAACAGATCAAGGTCTACCCAGATGACCTACTGTCCCCAACAGATCCGATGACCTACTGTCACCAACAGATCCAGGTCTATCCAGATGACCTACTGTCACCAACAGATCAGATGACCTACTGTCCCCAACAGATCCGATGACCTACTGTCACCAACAGATCCAGGTCTACCCAGATGACCTACTGTCCCCAACAGATCAGATGAGCTACTGTCACCAACAGATCAGATGACCTACTGTCACCAACAGATCAGATGACCTACTGTCACCAACAGATCAGATGACCTACTGTCACCAACAGATCAGATGACCTACTGTCACCAACAGATCAGATGACCTACTGTCCCCAACAGATCCAGGTCTATCCAGATGACCTACTGTCCCCAACAGATCAGATGAGCTACTGTCACCAACAGATCAAGGTCTACCCAGATGACCTACTGTCCCCAACAGATCAGATGACCTACTGTCCCCAACAGATCAAGGTCTACCCAGATGACCTACTGTCGCCAACAGATCAGATTACCTACTGTCCCCAACAGATCCAGGTCTACCCAGATGAGCTACTGTCCCCAACCGATCCAGGTCTACCCAGATGAGCTACTGTCCCCAACCGATCCAGGTCTACCCAGATGAGCTACTGTCCCCAACCGATCCAGGTCTACCCAGATGAGCTACTGTCCCCAACCGATCCAGGTCTACCCAGATGAGCTACTGTCCCCAACCGATCCAGGTCTACCCAGATGAGCTACTGTCCCCAACCGATCCAGGTCTACCCAGATGAGCTACTGTCCCCAACCGATCCAGGTCTACCCAGATGAGCTACTGTCCCCAACCGATCCAGGTCTACCCAGATGAGCTACTGTCACCAATAGATCAGATGACCTACTGTCACCAATAGATCAGATGACCTACTGTCACCAACAGATCAAGGTCTACCCAGATGAGCTACTGTCACCAACAGATCCAGGTCTACCCAGATGAGCTACTGTCACCAACAGATCCAGGTCTACCCAGATTACCTACTGTCACCAATAGATCAGATGACCTACTGTCACCAATATATCAGATGACCTACTGTCACCAACAGATCAAGGTCTACATGTCCAGCTACCTGAGACAGGAAACACCACGGTTGAAGATGCCCAATGGTACAACTACCTGGAACAGGAAATACCATGATTGAACAAGTCTAATGGTCCAACTACCTGGAACAGGAAATACCATGATTGAACAAGTCTAATGGTCCAACTACCTGGAGCAGGAAATACCATGATTGAACAAGTCTAATGGTCCAACTACCTGGAGCAGGAAATACCATGATTGAACAAGTCTAATGGTCCAACTACCTGGAGCAGGAAATACCATGATTGAACAAGTCTAATGGTCCAACTACCTGGAACAGGAAATACCATGATTGAACAAGTCTAATGGTCCAACTACCTGGGACAGGAAACACCACGGTTGAACATGTCCAACTACCTGGGACAGGAAACACCATGGTTGTCCTGGGACAACCAGTGCCTCTAAAATTGATTAAAATGGGGTGGTGGAAACTGATCTGCACTTCCTAACCTCCTGCCAAATACCTCCTGCCAAATACATGACCATATTAGAGACACACGATTACACAGACACAAAGAATTAGAAAACAAATCCAACATTGATAAACTCCCATATCTGTTAGGTCAAATACCACAAATGTGCCGTCACAGCAGCACGATGTGTGGCCCGTTGCCATGAGAACAGGGAAACCAGTGGAGAACAAACAACATTGTAAATACAACCCATAATTATCTGTTTATTTATCTTCCCCCACTATTCATACTACAACTATTTTCACATTGCTAAAACACTGTACAAAGCTGATTATATAAACCTTGAAATGTCTATCTTATGGAAAACCTGTTCTGAGTGTTATGTTTATATAGCAGGGCGTGCATCAGGGGGGTTATAATGTGTTATAAAGGGTCGTACCATAGCTAAGTACAAGGGGTTATAATGTGTATTAGGGTGTTATAATGTGTTATAAAGTTTTGTACAGTAGCTGGGCGAGCATCAGGGGGGTTATAACATGTTATAAAGGGTCGTACCATAGCTAAGTACAAGGGGTTATAATGTGTATTAGGGTGTTATAATGTCAGAGAGAGACAGAGAGAGAGAGACAGAGAGAGAGAGAGAGAGACATGTTCTTACAGGCAGTGATGTGAGTTGGTTCCTGCTGAGGTTGAGTGTCTCTAGCTGAGTCCATTGGTCGATGCAGAGGGAGAGCTCTGAGATCTGATTGGAGGAGAGGTTGAGACGCTTCAGACTGCTCAGCGTATAGAGACACTCAGGAACCCGACTCAGGTCGTTGAAGGACAGGTCCACGTCTAAGGAGAGACCACATAAAGGACATTCATTTCCTGACTTTAGTCTTGGCTTGGGTGTGTGTTACCTGCCAGGTGTGTGTGTGTGTGTGTGTGTGTGTTACCTGCCAGGTGTGTGTGTGTGTGTGTGTGTGTGTGTGTGTGTGTGTGTGTGTGTGTGTGTGTGTGTGTGTGTGTTACCTGCCAGGTGTGTGTGTGTGTGTGTGTGTTACCTGCCAGGTGTGTGTGTGTGTGTGTTACCTGCCAGGTGTGTGTGTGTGTGTGTGTGTTACCTGCCAGGTATGTGTGTGTGTGTGTGTGTTACCTGCCAGGTGTGTGTGTGTGTGTGTTACCTGCCAGGTGTGTGTGTGTGTGTGTTACCTGCCAGGTGTGTGTGTGTGTGTGTTACCTGCCAGGTGTGTGTGTGTGTGTGTGTGTTACCTGCCAGGTGTGTGTGTGTGTGTGTGTGTGTTACCTGCCAGGTGTGTGTGTGTGTGTGTGTGTTACCTGCCAGGTGTGTGTGTGTGTGTGTGTGTTACCTGCCAGGTGTGTGTGTGTGTGTGTGTGTTACCTGCCAGGTGTGTGTGTGTGTGTGTGTGTTACCTGCCAGGTGTGTGTGTGTGTGTGTGTGTTACCTGCCAGGTGTGTGTGTTACCTGCCAGGTGTACCAGTCCCTCCAGACTGGTAGGCATGTTGCTCTGGGTTCTCTGGGTGCTCCTCAGGTGGAGAGTCTGGAGGGCCACCATGGCTGGCAGCTGGCTGCTCACACACAGGAGGACTTAGAAAGCTTCGTACCATAGCTGGGCGTGCATCAGGGGGTTATAATGTGTATTAAGGTGTTATAAACCTTCATATTATAGCTGGGCGTGCATCAGGGGGTTATAAACCTTCATATTATAGCTGGGTGTGCATCAGGGGGTTATAAAGTGTATTAAGGTGTTATAAACCTTCATATTATAGCTTGGCGTGCATCAGGGGGTTATAAACCTTCATATTATAGCTGGTGTGCATCAGGGGGTTATAAAGTGTATTAAGGTGTTATAAACCTTCATATTATAGCTTGGCGTGCATCAGGGGTGTTATAAACCTTCATATTATAGCTGGGCGTGCATCCGGGGGTTATAAAGTGTATTAAGGTGTTATAAACCATATAGCTGGGTGTGCATCAGGGGGTAATGTGTATTAAGGTGTTATAAACCATATCACAGCTGGGTGTGCATCAGGGGGTTATAAACCATGTAACTGGGTGTGCATCAGGGGGTTATAATGTGTATTAAGGTGTTATAATGTGTTATAATGCTTGGTACCATAGCTGGGTGTGCATTCTTCAGATGGTTATAATGTGTTATAATGCTTGGTACCATAGCTGGGCGTGCATTCAGATGGTTGTGTGTTATAATGCTTGGTACCATAGCTGGGCGTGCATTCAAATCAAATCAAATTTATTTATATAGCCCTTCGTACATCAGCTGATATCTCAAAGTGCTGTATAGAAACCCAGCCTATAAACCCCAAACAGCAAGCAATGCAGGTGTAGAAGCACGCTTATAATGTGTTATAATGCTTCGTACCGTAGCTGGGCGTGCATCAGGGGATTGTTGTTTAGGATGAGGGTCTGCAGGTGGACGAGGCGTCTCATCTGAGGGGGGAGGCTGTCCAGCTTGTTGTCACTCAGGTCCAGGTACAGCAGGTCAGTCAGGTTGATGAACAACTGGTTAGGGATGGCATCGATGCTGGGAGGAGGAGGAGGGTCGGTATTAGGTTATAAGGCAGGTTGATAAACAACTGGTTAGGGATGGCATCGATGCTGGGAGGAGGAGGGTTGGTATTAGGTTATAAGGCAGGTTGATAAACAACTGGTTAGGGATGGCATCGATGCTGGGAGGAGGAGGAGGGTCGGTATTAGGTTATAAGGCAGGTTGATAAACAACTGGTTAGGGACGGCATCGATGCTGGGAGGAGGAGGAGAATAATCTATGATACGGTGCCTTCGGAAAGTATTCAGACCCCTTGACTTTTTTCACGTTACAGACTTATTTTCAAATGAATTAAATTGTTTTTTTCCACCTAATCGATCTACACACAATACCCCATAATGACAAAAGCCAAAACTGGTTTTTATTCATGTTTGCTAATTTTTACAAATAAAAACACTGAAATATCACATATACATAGGTATTCTGACCCTTTACTCAGTACTTTGTTGAAGCACCTTTGGCAGCGATTACAGCCTCAAGTCTTCTTGGGTATGATGCTGCAAGCTTGGCACACCTGTATTTAGGGAGTTTCTCCCATTCTTCTCTGCAGATCCTCTCAAGCGCTGTCAGGTTGGATGGGGAGCATTGCTGCACAGATGTTTTCAGGTCTCTCCAGAGATGTTCGATCGGGTTCAAGTTTGGGCTCTGGCTGGGCCACTCAAGGACATTCAGAGACTTGTCTCGAAGCCACTCCTTCGTTGTCTTGGCTGTGTGCTTAGGGTCGTTGTCCTGTTGGAAGGTGAACCTTCGACCCCAGTCTGAGGTCTGGAGCAGGTTTACATCAAGATCTCTTTGTACTTTTCTCCGTTTATCTTTCCCTCGATCCTGACTAGTCTCCCAGTCCCTGCTGCTGAAAAACATCCTAACAGCATGATGCTGCCACCAC
>NC_143034.1:84813870-84861370 GCF_057628025.1 Oncorhynchus mykiss | reverse complement strand
CTGGGACTCAACACTAGGTCTATGTCAGGTTAACAACAGACTGGGACTCAACACTAGGTCTATGTCAGGTTAACAACAGGCTGGGACACAACACTAGGTCTACGTCAGGTTAACAACAGACTGGGACTCAACACTAGGTCTATGTCAGGTTAACAACAGACTGGGACTCAACACTAGGTCTATGTCAGGTTAACAACAGACTGGGACTCAACACTAGGTCTATGTCAGGTTAACAACAGACTGGGACTCAACACTAGGTCTATGTCAGGTTAACAACAGACTGGGACTCAACACTAGGTCTACATCAGGTTACCAACAGGCCAGACAGACTGGGACTCAACACTAGGTCTATGTCAGGTTAACAACAGGCCAGACAGACTGGGACTCAACACTAGGTCTATGTCAGTTTAACAACAGACTGGGACTCAACACTAGGTCTACGTCAGGTTAACAACAGGCTGGGACTCAACACTAGGTCTATGTCAGGTTAACAACAGGCTGGGACTCAACACTAGGTCTATGTCAGGTTAACAACAGGCTGGGACTCAACACTAGGTCTACGTCAGGTTAACAACAGGCTGGGACTCAACACTAGGTCTATGTCAGGTTAACAACAGACTGGGACTCAACACTAGGTCTATGTCAGGTTAACAACAGACTGGGACTCAACACTAGGTCTATGTCAGGTTAACAACAGACTGGGACTCAACACTAGGTCTATGTCAGGTTAACAACAGGCCAGACAGACTGGTACACAACACTAGGTCTACGTCAGGTTAACAACAGACTGGGACTCAACACTAGCTCTATCTCAGGTTAACAACAGACTGGGACTCAACACTAGGTCTATGTCAGGTTAACAACAGACTGGGACTCAACACTAGGTCTATGTCAGGTTAACAACAGACTGGGACTCAACACTAGGTCTACATCAGGTTACCAACAGGCCAGACAGACTGGGACTCAACACTAGGTCTATGTCAGGTTAACAACAGGCCAGACAGACTGGGACTCAACACTAGGTCTATATCAGGTTAACAACAGACTGAGACTCAACACTAGGTCTATGTCAGTTTAACAACAGACTGGGACTCAACACTAGGTCTACGTCAGGTTAACAACAGGCTGGGACTCAACACTAGGTCTATGTCAGGTTAACAACAGGCTGGGACTCAACACTAGGTCTATGTCAGGTTAACAACAGGCTGGGACTCAACACTAGGTCTACGTCAGGTTAACAACAGGCTGGGACTCAACACTAGGTCTATGTCAGGTTAACAACAGGCCAGACAGACTGGGACTCAACACTAGGTCTATGTCAGGTTAACAACAGACAGGGACTCAACACTAGGTCTATGTCAGGTTAACAACAGACTGGGACTCAACACTAGGTCTATGTCAGGTTAACAACAGACAGGGACTCAACACTGGGTCTATGTCAGGTTAACAACAGACTGGGACTCAACACTAGGTCTACGTCAGGTTAACAACAGACGGACTCAACACTAGGTCTATGTCAGGTTAACAACAGACTGGGACTCAACACTAGGTCTATGCCAGGTTAACAACAGACTGGGACTCAACACTAGGTCTACGTCAGGTTAACAACAGGCCAGACAGACTGGGACTCAACACTAGGTCTACGTCGGGTTAACAACAGACTGGGACTCAACACTAGGTCTATGTCAGGTTAACAACAGACTGGGACTCAACACTAGGTCTACATCAGGTTACCAACAGGCCAGACAGACTGGGACTCAACACTAGGTCTATGTCAGGTTAACAACAGCACAGATCTGGGACAGACTAAACCCTAAAGAGTCAGCAGAAGCACTAAGTCTGGCAACTTAAAGAGACCCAACTACATCACAGTATTATTTTGTCATTGAGGAGACGCTCTTTATCCACAGTAACTTGACAATTAGGGTTAAGTGCCTTGCTCAAGGGCATGTCGACATAATTGTTTTTAACCTCGTCGGCTCCGGGGATTTAAACCAGTGACCTTTCGGTTACTGGGCCAACGCTCTTGACAGCTCTAGGCTATCTGCCGCCCCGATTATCAGCAGAAAATCATGACGTGTTGTTTGTAGAAATAGAGAGAGAAGCCAAGAATAACATGAGTGAGGACGTTTGAATAGTATGACATCACAACACATGCTCAGAGCCTGGTGATGTCATCTTCCCCCTGGGTGACACATGGGAGGTGTGGGGGGGAGGTGGGGGGGGGAACCTAAACTAGACAAGCAGAAATACTTCTCAGCTGTGTTGTCTGACCATGTTAACTTAAACATCTAACGGGACAGATACATAAATAATAAGCAGTATCTGCTTCACACAGCTAGTTAGCTACAGTCCGACCAGTCCCACAGCTAGTTAGCTACAGTCCGACCAGTCACACAACTAGTTAGCTACAGTCTGACCAGTCCCACAGCTAGTTAGCTACAGTCACACAGCTAATTAGCTACAGTCCGACCAGTCCCACAGCTAGTTAGCTACAGTCCGACCAGTCACACAGCTAGTTAGCTACAGTCCGACCAGTCCCACAGCTAGTTAGCTACAGTCCCACAGCTAGTTAGCTACAGTCCCACAGCTAGTTAGCTACAGTCCCACAGCTAGTTAGCTACAGTCCCACAGCTAGTTAGCTACAATCCCACAGCTAGTTAGCTACAATCCCACAGCTAGTTAGCTACAGTCACACAGCTAGTTAGCTACAGTCACACAGCTAGTTAGCTAGTCACACAGCTAGTTAGCTACAGTCACACAACTAGTTAGCTACAGTCTGACCAGTCACACAGCTAGTTAGCTACAGTCTGACCAGTCACACAGCTAGTTAGCTAGTCCCACAGCTAGTTAGCTACAGTCACACAGCTGGCTAACGCCCTGGTAGTGTTCCTGTTTTGGTTAGCACGTCGTTAGCTACCAGGCTGCTAACTAACTGCCTGTCGTTTACCTGTCACGAATAATGGTCCGGAAAGGTAAAATATAACCGTGTTTATTGTTATTGTTGTCTTACTTTGAAGTCGTTTCCAGATAGGTCTACCCCCCGGATAAAAGGAAGGACTCCGGTGGCAGCCATTTGTGCTTCGGGAAACCGTCCGTCCGTCGCTGCCGAGTCTCTGTTGGTGTTTGGTTTATCAGGCGGAGCGGAGACACTGGTTACCACAGCCACAAAGTCAGAAACAGCTCCTTTATCTTCTTAAAATTGGATTTTAAACCTTACTCACACTGGGAATCTTACGCCTAAGATTATTAAATTAAGGCATATTTTTGTTTTCATAAATTTTTGCGATTATAGCCAACTATGTGGCAGTGGTAACTTGACTTTGTGGGTGTGGTAATTAGTGGAAACCCTGGTGAAGGATGCTGCTTTTGTCAAATGAACGTAATATTTGACTTTTCGCAGCAGGTTTAGGAAAATTAAGTTAAGGAAAAGGGTTAGCTAAAATGAGAAACATTTGACAGAACAGCTGCTGGGACCGGAAACACCCTGGCGGCCTGGGAACGGAACAGCCCTCCGGGGGAGGTGCGCCCGGTTCAACCATAGAAACTTGACTAACGCGCTGAAGTCAATCAATCAATAATGAAGTGGTCACGATCAAAGATATTCTAGTTTCGCCTATTCCTCTCTGCTATGATCTAATCAATAAAAACACCCATTTCCATTCCATTTAATTAGTTTCCTACTGTAACTTAGTAAATATTAATCAACACAAGGGAGATATTTTAGAGGCACTCGTCAGACAGAATACAGGACACCAGATTGCTGGGAACAGTGATTTCATATAAACATCCAAAAATACCAGTATTAATCTCACCTTTCTCCCGTCTGGCTCCTCCCAGCTGGTACTTGGATTTACAATTCTATTCTTTACGCCAGTGTTACATATTGGGGACAAATTACCATTCAAATCCATTCTTTTATTTCTCTGTAAAATATTGATCTATTCTCCATGTCATATAAATGCAGTTTCTCTGTCAGAGGTGAGACACAGGCAGAATGAACCCTGGTTTAACACCTCTAGAAGCTGACCTCTGGTCCGTTTGGGATCCCCTCCTGATGTTTAGGGTTAAGGGGCGAGTTGAAGGTAAACTGATTCTAGTTCTGTGTTTATATCAACAACATCCACCGCTGAGCTTCCTGGTCACATCAGAGTTCAGAGGTCGGGGACAAGGTCACACGGGGGTCAGAGCATCTCCATGGCAGCAGTGGGATCAGGGGTTAAAGGTCAGCGCTGAGGGCAGGTGACACGTGTGTGTCCAGGCATGTGACAGATGCCACAGGTACGGGGCTTCCTGGTAGCTGGGGGTTTGGTGGTGGGGGGGGCTCCTCCTCCCCCAGTCTCCCTCCCCCTCTTCCCCCAGTCTCCCCCTCCAGAACCTGAACCTGGTAGAGACACAGACAGAGGTTAGCAATGGGGGGTGGGTGTATGTGTCTGCATGTGTGTGTTATAGTGTGTGTGTGTTACAGTGGGTGTGTGTGTTACAGTGCGTGTGTGTTACAGTGTGTGCGTGTGTTACAGTGTGTGTGTGTTACAGTGTGTGTGTGTTATAGTGTGTGTGTGTGTTACAGTGTGTGTGTGTTATAGTGTGTGTGTGTGTGTTATAGTGTGTGTGTGTGTTACAGCGTGTGTGTGTTATAGTGTGTGTGTGTTACAGTGTGTGTGTGTGTGTGTGTGTTATAGTGTGTGTGTTACAGAGTGTGTGTGTGTTACAGTGTGTGTGTGTGTGTGTGTGTGTTACAGTGTGTGTGTGTTACAGTGTGTGTGTGTGTGTGTGTGTGTTACAGTGTGTGTGTGTGTGTGTGTTACAGTGTGTGTGTGTGTGTTATAGTGTGTGTGTGTTATAGTGTGTGTGTGTGTTACAGTTTGTGTGTGTTACAGTGTGTGTGTGTGTGTGTGTTACAGTGTGTGTGATAGTGTGTGTGTGTTATAGTGTGTGTGTTACAGTGTGTGTGTGTGTTACAGTGTGTGTGTGTGTGTGTGTGTGTTACAGCGTGTGTGTGTGTTACAGTGTGTGTGTGTTACAGCGTGTGTGTGTGTTACAGTGTGTGTGTGTTACAGTGTGTGTGTGTGTTACAGTGTGTGTGTGTGTGTGTGTGTGTTACAGTGTGTGTGTGTGTGTGTGTGTTACAGTGTGTGTGTGTTACAGAGTGTGTGTGTGTGTGTGTGTGTGTATGTTACAGTGTGTTACAGTGTGTGTGTGTTACAGCGTGTGTTTCGTTACAGCGTGTGTGTGTGTGTGTGTTACAGCGTGTGTGTGTGTGTTACAGCGTGTGTTTCGTTACCTGGTGGTGGGATGTTCTCGTCAGCCCAGAGGAAGAATCCACACTGTTGATCTCTGGGCTTCTCACAGGTATGGAACACTCTTCCTTTATTTTGTCCTTCCTTCTGCACTGTCCTCTGAACCGCTGGCTCACTGCAGTTACAAACCACCTCCCCCACGGAGCTCCTGGGGGGCTGGTGTGGCCTGCTGGGTGGCGCCCCCTGGGGGCCTGGAGGGTAAACGTTAGTGTCGGGCTGGTCGGTCCACAGGAAGAAGTTACAGCCTCCAGAGGAACACTTATAGAACTGTCTGCCCTGGTTAGGACCGTCTTTCCTCACGGTGAGGAGGACCGCCTCCGACCCACAGTTACACACTGTGACGTCACCACCTCTGGGGTCAGGGGGTGGGACCTGGGGGTCAGGGCGAGGGTGGGGGGGCCAGGACGAGGAGGGGGGGTTGGGGGCTTGGGGAGACAGGGGGTCCGGTCTGGGGGCTGGGCGAGGTCTAGGCTGATTGGTTGCAGTGTCTCCCCTTCCTCCTCCTCTTCCTCCCCCAGCTGCTCCTCTTCCTCCCCCAGCTGCTCCTACTCCTCTTCCTCCCCCAGCTCCCCCTCTTCCTCCTACAGCTCCTCCTACTCCTCCCGCCACCCCCCCTCCACCCATTCTGAGGTATTTGAGGTTGAGCACCTCCCTCAGTGTCTCGTCACACCCTCCGATGCAGCCCACAAACTCCAGCGGCATCATGGGAGGGAGGCTGCCTCGTCGGAACTTCAACTTTAACCTGCAGAGGAAGAGACAGGAGGAGTCATGTAGAGTAGTCTTTATTACACCCAGGGGGCAGTCCATCGATAGGTTATTAAATATCAGAGGAGACAGTAGTCTGTCCCAGTCCATTGATAGGTTATTAAATATCAGAGGAGACAGTAGTCTGTCCCAGTCCATTGATAGGTTATTAAATATCAGAGGAGACAGTAGTCTGTCCCAGTCCATCGATAGGTTATTAAATATCAGAGGAGACAGTAGTCTGTCCCAGTCCATTGATAGGTTATTAAATATCAGAGGAGACAGTAGTCTGTCCCAGTCCATTGATAGGTTATTAAATATCAGAGGAGACAGTAGTCTGTCCCAGTCCATCGATAGGTTATTAAATATCAGAGGAGACAGTAGTCTGTCCCAGTCCATTGATAGGTTATTAAATATCAGAGGAGACAGTAGTCTGTCCCAGTCCATCGATAGGTTATTAAATATCAGAGGAGACAGTAGTCTGTCCCAGTCCATCGATAGGTTATTAAATATCAGAGGAGACAGTAGTCTGTCCCAGTCCATTGATAGGTTATTAAATATCAGAGGAGACAGTAGTCTGTCCCAGTCCATTGATAGGTTATTAAATATCAGAGGAGACAGTAGTCTGTCCCAGTCCATTGGGGATCGATAGTTTATTACATATCAGAGGAGACAGTAGTCTGTCCCAGTCCATTGATAGGTTATTAAATATCAGAGGAGACAGTAGTCTGTCCCAGTCCATTGATAGGTTATTAAATATCAGAGGAGACAGTAGTCTGTCCCAGTCCATCGATAGGTTATTAAATATCAGAGGAGACAGTAGTCTGTCCCAGTCCATTGATAGGTTATTAAATATCAGAGGAGACAGTAGTCTGTCACCCATCCCATCTCAAATATTACCACCCATCCCCCCCTCAAATATTACAACCCATCCCCCCTCAAATATTACCACCCATCCCCCCTCAAATATGACCACCCATCCCCCCTCAAATATGACCACCCATCCCCCCTCAAATATGACCACCCATCCCCCCTCAAATATGACCACCCATCCCCCCTCAAATATGACCACCCATCCCCCCTCAAATATGACCACCCATCCCCCCTCAAATATTACAGCCCATCCCCCCTCAAATATGACCACCCATCCCATCTCAAATATTACCACCCATCCCCCCTCAAATATGACCACCCATCCCCCCTCAAATATGACCACCCATCCCCCCTCAAATATTACAGCCCATCCCCCCTCAAATATTACAGCCCATCCCCCCTCAAATATGACCACCCATCCCATCTCAAATATTACCACCCATCCCCCCTCAAATATTACCACCCATCCCCCCTCAAATATTACCACCCATCCCCCCTCAAATATTACAACCCATCCCCCCTCAAATATTACCACCCATCCCCCCTCAAATATTACCACCCATCCCCCCTCAAATATTACCACCCATCCCCCCTCAAATATTACCACCCATCCCCCCTCAAATATTACCACCCATCCCCCCTCAAATATTACCACCCATCCCCCCTCAAATATTACAACCCATCCCCCCTCAAATATTACCACCCATCCCCCCTCAAATATTACCACCCATCCCCCCTCAAATATTACCACCCATCCCCCCTCAAATATTACCACCCATCCCCCCTCAAATATTACCACCCATCCCCCCTCAAATATTACCACCCATCCCCCCTCAAATATTACCACCCATCCCCCCTCAAATATTACAACCCATCCCCCCTCAAATATTACAACCCATCCCCCCTCAAATATGACCACCCATCCCCCCTCAAATATTACAACCCATCCCACCTCAAATATGACCACCCCTCCCCCCTCAGCTCAGCTATGACCACCCCTCCCCCCTCAGCTCAGCTATGACCACCCCTCCCCCTCAGCTCAGCTATGACCACCCCTCCCCCCTCAGATATGACCACCCCTCCCCCCTCAGCTCAGCTATGACCACCCCTCCCCCCTCAGCTCAGCTATGACCACCCCTCCCCCCTCAGCTCAGCTATGACCACCCCTCCCCCCTCAAATATGACCACCCTCCCCCCTCAAATATGACCACCCATCCCCCCTCAGCTCAGCTATGACCACCCCTCCCCCCTCAGCTCAGCTATGACCACCCCTCCCCCCTCAAATATGACCACCCCTCCCCCCTCAAATATGACCACCCCTCCCCCCTCAAATATGACCACCCATCCCCCCTCAGCTCAGCTATGACCACCCCTCCCCCCTCAGCTCAGCTATGACCACCCCTCCCCCCTCAAATATGACCACCCCTCCCCCCTCAAATATGACCACCCATCCCCCCTCAACAATGACCACCCATCCCCCCTCAACAATGACCACCCCTCCCCCCTCAGCTCAAGCGACTTGATGTTAGACAGGTAATTTGCTGAATCTGGAATTAGCACTGGAGAATGGCAGTGGGACAGTTTTTACATGACGGAAACAAACGCCTCCGTAGCGCCAGCAGATGGATTAAATGAACCATCTGTAACAGACGGCCCTGAACGTTAGAATGGATTAAATGAACCATCTGTAACAGACAGCCCTGAATGTTAGAATGGATTAAATGAACCATCTGTAACAGACGGCCCTGAACGTTAGAATGGATTAAATTAACCATCTGTAACAGACAGCCCTGAATGTTAAAATGGGTTAAATGAACCATCTGTAACAGACGGCCCTGAATGTTAGAATGGATTAAATGAACCATCTGTAACAGACGGCCCCGAACGTTAGAATGGATTAAATGAACCATCTGTAACAGACGGCCCTGAACGTTAGAATGGATTAAATGAACCATCTGTAACAGACGGCCCTGAATGTTAGAATGGGTTAAATGAATCATCTGTAACAGACGGCCCTGAACGTTAGAATGGATTAAATGAACCATCTGTAACAGATGGCCCTGAATGAACCATCTGTAACAGACGGCGCTGAATGTTAGAATGGGTTAAATGAACCATCTGTAACAGACTGCCCTGAATGTTAGAATGGGTTAAATGAACCATCTGTAACAGACGGCGCTGAATGTTAGAATGGGTTAAATGAACCATCTGTAACAGACTGCCCTGAATGTTAGAATGGGTTAAATGAACCATCTGTAACAGATGGCCCTGAATGTTAGAATGGGTTAAATGAACCATCTGTAACAGACAGCCCTGAATGTTAGAATGGGTTAAATGAACCATCTGTAACAGACGGCCCTGAATGTTAGAATGGATTAAATGAACCATCTGTAACAGACGGCCCTGAATGTTAGAATGGATTAAATGAACCATCTGTAACAGACGGCCCTGAATGTTAGAATGGATTAAATGAACCATCTGTAACAGACGGCCCTGAATGTTAGAATGGATTAAATTAACCATCTGTAACAGACGGCCCTGAATGTTAGAATGGATTAAATGAACCATCTGTAACAGACGGCCCTGAATGTTAGAATGGATTAAATGAACCATCTGTAACAGACGGCCCTGAATGTTAGAATGGATTAAATTAACCATCTGTAACAGACGGCCCTGAACGTTAGAATGGGTTAAATTAACCATCTGTAACAGACGGCCCTGAATGTTAGAATGGATTAAATTAACCATCTGTAACAGACGGCCCTGAACGTTAGAATGGACTAAATTAACCATCTGTAACAGACGGTCATCAGGGCCTCGTCCACTCTGAAACTGGAGAGATTCCTCAGATTGGCTTCAAAACTCAGTTTGCTATCAAGGACAATACCAAGATATCTGTACTGATGTCTCCATCAGGACTCTTTGATGTGGCTGGTTTATATCACTGTCTCCACTACCATCAGGGCGGGCAGGCAGACAAGCAGGCAGGCAGACAGACAGGTATAACAGACAGACAGACAGACAGACAGATACCTACATGTGAACGGGGCGAGGCTGACAGGTGGGACAGACAGACAGGTATAACAGACAGACAGACCGATACCTACATGTGAACGGGGCGAGGCTGACAGGTGGGACAGACAGACTCGTCTCTGTTGACCTCTAACACCGTGTCCGGAAACCACACGGAACACTTGCATTCTGGGTAACCAACGCAGGCCAGGTACTTCCTGTTAGAGAGAGAGGATTGGAAGATATTGAATAGCATAGAAGCAGACTACGAGTGTATACCCTCCAAGACGTTGGGTAAAATGTTGTGAAAGTGGTCAAAATGTCAGTTTGGAAAAGTTCAGAGAAAAAGTTGTTGAGGAAGAACAACAGAACGAATCTTCCTTCCCCAAAACAGAACGAACCTTCCTTCACAACAACAGAACAAATCTTCCTTCCCCAAAACAGAACGAACCTTCCTTCACAACAACAAAACGAACTGTCCTTCCTTCACAACAACAAAACAAACCTTCCCTCCTTCACAACAACAAAACAAACCTTCCCTCCTTCACAACAACAAAACAAACCTTCCCTCCTTCACAACAACAAAACAAACTGTCCTTCCTTCACAACAACAAAACAAACCTTCCTTCCTTCACAACAACAAAACAAACCTTCCTTCCTTCACAACAACAAAACAAACTGTCCTTCCTTCACAACAACAAAATTAACCTTCTTTCACAACAACAAAACAAACCTTCCCTCCTTCACAACAACAAAACAAACCTTCCTTCCTCCTTCACAACAACAAAACAAACCTTCCTTCCTCAACAACAACAAAACGGACCTTCCTTCCTTCACAACAACAAAACTAACCTTCCTTCACAACAACAAAACAAACCTTCTTTCACAACAACAAAACAAACCTTCCCTCCTTCACAACAACAAAACAAACCTTCCTTCCTTCCTTCACAACAACAAAACTAACCTTCCTTCCTTCCTTCCTTCCTTCCTTCACAACAACAAAACAAACCTTCCTTCACAACAACCAAACAAACCTTCTTTCACAACAACAAAACAAACCTTCCTTCACAACAACAAAACAGACCTTCCTTCATAACAACAAAACAGACCTTCCTTCATAACAACAGAACGAACAATCCTTCCTTCCAAAAAACAAAACAAACTTTCCTTCACAACAGAACCAACCTTCCTTCACAACAAAACTAACCTTCCTTCACAACAAAACTAACCTTCCTTCCTTCCTTCACAACAACAAAACAGTCCTTCCTTCACAACAACAAAACAAACCTTCCTTCACAACAGAACCAACCTTCCTTCACAACAGAACCAACCAACCTTCCTTCACAACAACAGAACCAACCTTCCTTCCTTCCTTCACAACAACAAAACAAACCTTCCTTCCTTCCTTCACAACAACAAAACGAACCGTCCTTCCTTCACAACAACAGAACTAACCGTACTTCCTCCACAACAACAAAACAAACCTTCCTTCCTTCACAACAACAGAACGAACCTTCCTTCCCCAAAACAGAACAAACCTTCCTTCACAACAACAAAACAAACCGTACTTCCTCCACAACAACAAAACTAACCTTCCTTCCTTCACAACAACAAAATGAACCTTCCTTCCTTCACAACAACAAAACGAACCTTCCTTCCTTCACAACAACAAAACAAACCTTCCTTCACAACAACAAAACGGACCTTCCTTCCTTCACAACAACCAAACAAACCTTCTTTCACAACAACCAAACAAACCTTCTTTCACAACAACAAAACAAACCTTCCTTCCTTCACAACAACAAAACAGACCTTCCTTCATAACAACAAAACAGACCTTCCTTCATAACAACAGAACGAACAATCCTTCCTTCAAAACAACAAAACAAACTTTCCTTCACAACAGAACCAACCTTCCTTCACAACAAAACTAACCTTCCTTCACAACAAAACTAACCTTCCTTCCTTCCTTCCTTCACAACAACAAAACAGTCCTTCCTTCACAACAACAAAACAAACCTTCACAACAGAACCAACCTTTCTTCACAACAGAACCAACCTTCCTTCACAACAACAGAACCAACCTTCCTTCACAACGACAAAACAAACCTTCCTTCACAACAGAACCAACCTTCCTTCACAACAGAACCAACCTTCCTTCACAACAACAGAACCAACCTTCCTTCACAACAACAGAACCAACCTTCCTTCCTTCCTTCCTTCCTTCCTTCCTTCACAACAACAAAACGAACCTTCCTTCCTTCCTTCACAACAACAAAACAAACAGTCCTTCCTTCACAACAACAGAACTAACCGTACTTCCTCCACAACAACAAAACGAACCTTCCTTCCTTCACAACAACAGAACGAACCTTCCTTCCGCAAAACAGAACGAACCTTCCTTCACAACAACAAAACAAACCGTACTTCCGCCACAACAACAAAACAAACCTTCCTTCACAACAGAACCAACCTTCCTTCACAACAGAACCAACCTTCCTTCACAACAGAACCAACCTTCCTTCACAACAGAACCAACCTTCCTTCCCAACAGAACCAACCGTCATTCACAACAACAAAACCTACCTTCCTTCACAACAACAGAACCAACCTTCCTTCACAACAACAGAACCAACCTTCCTTCCCAACAGAACCAACCTTCCTTCCCAACAGAACCAACCTTCCTTCCCAACAGAACCAACCTTCCTTCCCAACAGAACCAACCTTCCTTCCCAACAGAACCAACTTTCCTTCCCAACAGAACCAACCTTCCGTCCCAACAGAACCAACCTTCCGTCACAACAGAACCAACCTTCCTTCACAACAGAACCAACCTTCCGTCCCAACAGAACCAACCTTCTGTCCCAACAGAACCAACCTTCCGTCCCAACAGAACCAACCTTCCTTCCCAACAGAACCAACCTTCCTTCATAAAGTTTGTCTCCCTCAGTCTCCACCCTTCCCCAATCTCCTCCGTCCCCCAGTCTCATCCCTCCCCCCAGTCTCCACCCTTCCCCAATCTCCCCCGTCTCATCCCTTCCCCTAGTGTCCTCGTCTAATCTGTCTCCCCCGTCTCACCCGTTCCCCTCCTTCCTCCTCCGCAGCACCATGTCCCGCCCACACTGAGGACATTTCCTGACTGGGAGGGGCATTTCCATATCCTGCTGCTCTGATTCGCTGAACTCCTGGGCAGCGCCCAGATAGATAGACAGAGCCTCGTCCAACCTGAGAGACGACAAGAAACAACACATTACAACTGCTGTGTGTCTGTATGTATACACTGTGTGTGTGTGTGTATATACACTGTATGTGTGTGTGTGTGTGTGTGTGTGTTTCACCTCTTGGCTTTCTTAACAGACTCTACGAAGACCGTCTTGTATTTTTGAATGTGGTGTCTCAACACGCTCTGTTTGTCCTTCCTCCCCTCCGATACCAGCTTCAGGTCCGCCTCCAGCTCCGCCCGCAGGTGTGGCTTAGACATCTCATACCCCATGGAGTTATAACCTACAGACACACATTCACATCGGAGTCATTTAGCAGACTCTCTTATCCAAAGCCACTACAGTAGTGAGTCATTTAGCAGACTCTCTTATCCAAAGCCACTAAAGCAGTGAGTCATTTAGCAGACTCTCTGATCCATCCCCCATCAACCCCATACCTACCCTCCACCAGTCCCTTCCCCCCGTACCTACCCTCCACCCCCCCATCCCCCCGTACCTACCCTCCACCAGTCCCCTGTACCTACCCTCTACCAGTCCCTTCCCCCCCGTACCTACCCTCCACCAGCCTCCCCCCCCCGTACCTACCCTCCACCAGTCCCTTCCCCCGTACCTACCTTCCACCAGTCCCTTCCCCCCGTACCTACCCTCCACCCCCCCGTACCTACCCTCCACCAGTCCCTTCCCCCCGTACCTACCCTCCACCAGTCCCTCCCCCCGTACCTACCCTCCACCCCCCCTGTACCTACCCTCCACCAGTCCCCCGTACCTACCCTCTACCAGTCCCTTCCCCCCGTACCTACCTTCCACCAGTCCCTTCCCCCCGTACCTACCCTCCACCCCCCCGTACCTACCCTCCACCAGTCCCTTCCCCCCGTACCTACCCTCCACCAGTCCCTCCCCCCGTACCTACCCTCCACCCCCCCTGTACCTACCCTCCACCAGTCCCCCGTACCTACCCTCTACCAGTCCCTTCCCCCCGTACCTACCCTCCACCAGTCCCCCGTACCTACCCTCCACCAGTCCCTTCCCCCGTACCTACCCTCTACCCCCCTTCTGCACTGTACCTACCCTCCACCAGTCCCTTCCCCCTGTACCTACCCTCCACCAGTCCCTTCCCCCGTACCTACTCTCCAACAGTCCCTTCCCCCCGTACCTATCCTTCACCCCCCATCCCCCCGTACCTACCCTCCACCAGTCCCTTCCCCCGTACCTACCCTCCACCAGTCCCTTCCCCCCGTACCTACCCTCCACCCCCCCGTACCTACCCTCCACCAGTCCCTTCCCCCCCGTACCTACCCTCCACCAGTCCCTTCCCCCCCGTACCTACCCTCCACCCCCCCATACCTACCCTCCACCAGTCCCAAGTACCTACCCTCTACCAGTCCCTTCCCCCCCGTACCTACCCTCCACCAGCCCCCCCCGTACCTACCCTCCACCAGTCCCTTCCCCCCGTACCTACCCTCTACCCCCCTTCCGCACTGTACCTACCCTCCACCAGCCCCCCCCCCGTACCTACCCTCCACCAGTCCCCCGTACCTACCCTCCACCAGTCCCTTCCCCCCGTACCTACCCTCTACCCCCCTTCTGCACTGTACCTACCCTCCACCAGTCCCTTCCCCCCGTACCTACCCTCCACCAGTCCCTTCCCCCGTACCTACTCTCCAACAGTCCCTTCCCCCCGTACCTATCCTTCACCCCCCATCCCCCCGTACCTACCCTCCACCAGTCCCTTCCCCCGTACCTACCCTCCACCAGTCCCTTCCCCCGTACCTACCCTCCATCCCCCCGTACCTACCCTCCACCAGTCCCTTCCCCCCCGTACCTACCCTCCACCCCCCCATACATACCCTCCACCAGTCCCACGTACCTACCCTCTACCAGTCCCTTCCCCCCCGTACCTACCCTCCACCAGTCCCTTCCCCCCCGTACCTACCCTCCACCCCCCCATACATACCCTCCACCAGTCCCACGTACCTACCCTCTACCAGTCCCTTCCCCCCCGTACCTACCCTCCACCAGCCCCCCCCCGTACCTACCCTCCACCAGTCCCTTCCCCCCGTACCTACCCTCTACCCCCCTTCCGCACTGTACCTACCCTCCACCAGTCCCTTCCCCCCGTACCTACCCTCCACGAGTCCCTTCCCCCCATACCTACCCTCCACCCCCCATCAACCCCGTACCTACCCTCCACCAGTCCCTTCCCCCTGTACCTATCCTCCACCAGTCCCTTCCCCTGTACCTACCCTCCACCAGTCCCTTCCCCCCGTACCTACCCTCCACCAGTCCCTTCCCCCCGTACCTACCCTCCACCAGTCCCTTCTCCCCCGTACCTACCCTCCACCAGTCCCTTCCCCCCCGTACCTACCCTCCACCCCCCATCAACCCCGTACCTACCCTCCAACAGTCCCTTCCCCCCGTACGTACCTACCCTCCACCAGTCGCTTCCCCCACTATCTGCCCTCAACCAGTCCTTTCCCCCACTATCTACCCTCCACCAGTCCCATCCCCTCGTACCTACTCTCCACACCCACCCCTTTCCCCCCGTACCTACCCTCCACCAGTCCCATCCCCTCGTGCCTACCCTCCACCAGTCCCATCCCCTCGTACCTACCCTCCACACCCACCCCTTTCCCCCCGTACCTACCCTCCACCAGTCCCCGGACCTACCCTCCACCAGTCCCCCGGACCTACCCTCCACCAGTCCCCCGTACCTACCCCCCACCAGTCCCCGGACCTACCCTCCACCAGTCCCCCGTACCTACCCTATACCACCCTTCCCCCCAATACCTACCCTCCACCAGTCCCATCCCCAGTTCTCCTGGTAGAAACCTCTGATCAGCTGTTAGTCCCACGTACATACGGCTCTTTATGGTCTCAATGTGATCTGCGTGGGTGGCATCCGTACCTGTTAAAACACACTGCAGTTAACCACTAACAAACACACTGCAGTTAACCACTAACACACTGCAGTTAACCACTAACAAACACACTGCAGTTAACCACTAACACACACACTGCAGTTAACCACTAACAAACACACTGCAGTTAACCACTAACACACTGCAGTTAACCACTAACAAACACACTGCAGTTAACCACTAACAAACACACTGCAGTTAACCACTAACAAACACACTGCAGTTAACCACTAACACACTGCAGTTAACCACTAACACACACACTGCAGTTAACCACTAACAAACACACTGCAGTTAACCACTAACACACTGCAGTTAACCACTAACACACACACTGCAGTTAACCACTAACACACACACTGCAGTTAACCACTAACACACTGCAGTTAACCACTAACAAACACACTGTAGTTAACCACTAACACACTGCAGTTAACCACTAACACACAGCAGTTAACCACTAACACACAGCAGTTAACCACTAACACACTGCAGTTAACCACTAACACACAGCAGTTAACCACTAACAAACACACTGCAGTTAACCACTAACACACTGCAGTTAACCACTAACAAACACACTGTAGTTAACCACTAACAAACACACTGCAGTTAACCACTATCAAACACACTGCAGTTAACCACTAACACACTGCAGTTAACCACTATCAAACACACTGCAGTTAACCACTATCAAACACACTGCAGTTAACCACTAACAAACACACTGCAGTTAACCACTAACACACTGCAGTTAACCACTAACAAACACACTGCAGTTAACCACTATCAAACATACTGCAGTTAACCACTAACACACTGCAGTTAACCACTAACAAACACACTGCAGTTAACCACTAACAAACACACTGCAGTTAACCACTAACAAACACACTGCAGTTAACCACTAACAAACACACTGCAGTTAACCACTAACACACTGCAGTTAACCACTAACAAACACACTGCAGTTAACCACTAACAAACACACTGCAGTTAACCACTAACAAACACACTGCAGTTAACCACTAACAAACACACTGCAGTTAACCACTAACAAACACACTGTAGTTAACCACTAACACACTGCAGTTAACCACTAACAAACACACAGCAGTTAACCACTAACAAACACACTGCAGTTAACTACTAACAAACACACTGCAGTTAACCACTAACAAACACACTGTAGTTAACCACTAACACACTGCAGTTAACCACTAACAAACACACAGCAGTTAACCACTAACAAACACACTGCAGTTAACTACTAACAAACACACTGCAGTTAACCACTAACAAACACACTGCAGTTAACCACTAACAAACACACTGCAGTTAACCACTAACATACTGCAGTTAACCACTAACAAACACACTGCAGTTAACCACTAACACACTGCAGTTAACCACTAACAAACACACTGCAGTTAACCACTAACAAACACACTGCAGTTAACCACTAACAAACACACTGCAGTTAACCACTAACACACTGCAGTTAACCACTAACAAACACACTGCAGTTAACCACTAACAAACACACTGCAGTTAACCACTAACAAACACACTGCAGTTAACCACTAACAAACACACTGCAGTTAACCACTAACAAACACACTGCAGTTAACCACTAACACACTGCAGTTAACCACTAACACACTGCAGTTAACCACTAACAAACACACTGCAGTTAACCACTAACACACTGCAGTTAACCACTAACAAACACACTGCAGTTAACCACTAACAAACACACTGCAGTTAACCACTAACAAACACAATGCAGTTAACCACTAACAAACACACTGCAGTTAACCACTAACAAACACACTGCAGTTAACCACTAACAAACACACTGCAGTTAACCACTAACAAACACACTGCAGTTAACCACTAACAAACACACTGCAGTTAACCACTAACAAACACACTGCAGTTAACCACTAACAAACACACTGCAGTTAACCACTAACAAACACATTGCAGTTAACCACTAACAAACACACTGCAGTTAACCACTAACACACTGCAGTTAACCACTAACACACTGCAGTTAACCACTAACAAACACACTGCAGTTAACCACTAACACACTGCAGTTAACCACTAACAAACACACTGCAGTTAACCACTAACAAACACACTGCAGTTAACCACTAACAAAACACACTGCAGTTAACCACTAACAAAACACACTGCAGTTAACCACTAACAAAACACACTGCAGTTAACCACTAACAAACACACTGCAGTTAACCACTAACAAACACACTGCAGTTAACCACTAACAAAACACACTGCAGTTAACCACTAACAAACACACTGCAGTTAACCACTAACAAACACACTGCAGTTAACCACTAACACACTGCAGTTAACCACTAACACACTGCAGTTAACCACTAACACACTGCAGTTAACCACTAACACACTGCAGTTAACCACTAACAAACACACTGCAGTTAACCACTAACAAACACACTGCAGTTAACCACTAACAAACACACTGCAGTTAACCACTAACAAACACACTGCAGTTAACCACTAACAAACACACTGCAGTTAACCACTAACAAACACACTGCAGTTAACCACTAACAAACACACTGCAGTTAACCACTAACACACTGCAGTTAACCACTAACACACTGCAGTTAACCACTAACAAACACACTGCAGTTAACCACTAACAAACACACTGCAGTTAACCACTAACAAACACACTGCAGTTAACCACTAACAAACACACTGCAGTTAACCACTAACAAACACACTGCAGTTAACCACTAACACACTGCAGTTAACCACTAACACACTGCAGTTAACCACTAACACACTGCAGTTAACCACTAACATACTGCAGTTAACCACTAACAAACACACTGCAGTTAACCACTAACAAACACACTGCAGTTAACCACTAACAAACACACTGCAGTTAACCACTAACAAACACACTGCAGTTAACCACTAACAAAACACACTGCAGTTAACCACTAACAAACACACTGCAGTTAACCACTAACAAACACACTGCAGTTAACCACTAACACACTGCAGTTAACCACTAACACACTGCAGTTAACCACTAACACACTGCAGTTAACCACTAACACACTGCAGTTAACCACTAACACACTGCAGTTAACCACTAACACACTGCAGTTAACCACTAACACACTGCAGTTAACCACTAACACACTGCAGTTAACCACTAACAAACACACTGCAGTTAACCTCTAACACACAGCAGTTAACCACTAACAAACACACTGCAGTTAACCACTAACAAACACACTGCAGTTAACCACTAACAAACACACTGCAGTTAACCACTAACAAACACACTGCAGTTAACCACTAACACACTGCAGTTAACCACTAACAAACACACTGCAGTTAACCACTAACACACTGCAGTTAACCACTAACACACTGCAGTTAACCACTAACACACTGCAGTTAACCACTAACATACTGCAGTTAACCACTAACAAACACACTGCAGTTAACCACTAACAAACACACTGCAGTTAACCACTAACAAACACACTGCAGTTAACCACTAACAAACACACTGCAGTTAACCACTAACAAAACACACTGCAGTTAACCACTAACAAACACACTGCAGTTAACCACTAACACACTGCAGTTAACCACTAACACACTGCAGTTAACCACTAACACACTGCAGTTAACCACTAACACACTGCAGTTAACCACTAACACACTGCAGTTAACCACTAACACACTGCAGTTAACCACTAACACACTGCAGTTAACCACTAACACACTGCAGTTAACCACTAACAAACACACTGCAGTTAACCACTAACAAACACACTGCAGTTAACCACTAACAAACACACTGCAGTTAACCACTAACAAAACACACTGCAGTTAACCACTAACAAACACACTGCAGTTAACCACTAACAAACACACTGCAGTTAACCACTAACACACTGCAGTTAACCACTAACACACAGCAGTTAACCACTAACAAACACACTGCAGTTAACCACTAACAAACACACTGCAGTTAACCACTAACAAACACACTGCAGTTAACCACTAACAAACACACTGCAGTTAACCACTAACACACTGCAGTTAACCACTAACACACTGCAGTTAACCACTAACACACTGCAGTTAACCACTAACAAACACACTGCAGTTAACCACTAACAAACACACTGCAGTTAACCACTAACACACTGCAGTTAACCACTAACAAACACACTGCAGTTAACCACTAACACACTGCAGTTAACCACTAACAAAACACACTGCAGTTAACCACTAACAAACACACTGCAGTTAACCACTAACAAAACACACTGCAGTTAACCACTAACACACTGCAGTTAACCACTAACACACTGCAGTTAACCACTAACACACTGCAGTTAACCTGATAGTCATCTGGATATTCAGCTGTGTGTGTGTGTGTGTGTGTGTGTGTGTGTGTGTGTGTGTGTGTGTGTGTGTGTGTGTGTGTGTAGTGTGTGTACCGATGCCGTGTTTCTCCATCAGTGATATGAGGTCTGCCTCCGTGAGGAGTTGAGGAGGAGAGGTCTGGCCATCCAGCATCTCTATCGCTGACGGCTGGAACTGGCTACCCTGCTCATACACTGGGATCACCTGAAACACACACACACACACACACACACACACATTAACAAACAAACATTATGTGGAGTCCCCCAGTGGCTCACACCCTCATATATTCAACATGATAAAGACCCCCCCCCCAGGGGTTCATAACGGGACCCTCATATATTCAACATGATAAAGACCCCCCCCCCAGGGGTTCATAATCACACCCTCATATATACAACATGATAAAGACCCCCCCCCCCCCCCAGGGGTTCATAATCACACCCTCATATATTCAACATGATAAAGACCCCCCCCAGGGGTTCATAACGGGACCCTCATATATTCAACATGATAAAGACCCCCCCCCAGGGGTTCATAACGGGACCCTCATATATCCAACATGATAAAGACCCCCCCCCCAGGGGTTCATAACGGGACCCTCATATATTCAACATAATAAAGACCCCCCCCAGGGGTTCATAACGGGACCCTCATATATTCAACATGATAAAGCCTCCCCCCCCCCCCCAGGGGTTCATAACGGGACCCTCATATATCCAACATGATAAAGACCCCCCCCAGGGGTTCATAACAGGACCCTCATATATTCAACATGATAAAGACCCCCCCCAGGGGTTCATAACGGGATCCTCATATATTCAACATGATAAAGACCCCCCCAGGGGTTCACAACGGGACCCTCATATATCCAACATGATAAAGACCCCCCCCACAGGGGTTCATAACGGGACCCTCATATATTCAACATGATAAAGACCCCCCAGGGGTTCATAACGGGACCCTCATATATTCAACATGATAAAGACCCCCCCAGGGGTTCATAACGGGACCCTCATATATTCAACGTGATAAAGACACCCCACCTTAGTGCCCCCCCCCCCCCACCCACCTTAGTGGTAAATGACCCCCCCACCTCAGTGCTCCAGCGGTGGTAGGGGTATGACCCCCCCCAGGGGTTCATAACGGTACCCTCGTGGTAAATGACCCCCCACCTTAGTGCTCCAGCGGTCGTAGGGGTATGAACCCCCCCCCCCACCTTAGTGCTCCAGCGGTCGTAGGGGTATGAACCCCCCCCCCCACCTTAGTGCTCCAGCGGTCGTAGGGGTACACGTCCAGGTAGTTCCTCCTGATGATCATGAGGCCGTTTGCGGAGAACCTCTCGTGAGCCATTTCCACCTCGACCACCGTTTCCTGCCCCACAGCATCAAGGGATACGCACGCCAGGAAGTGACGCACAATGAACTCATACACACGCTGCTCGTTGCCCTGGAGACAGAAAACACATTTCAGATCTAGCCACTTAACACCGTTTTACAGATCAGGATAGTCAACTCAGGAACACGGTTGGTGTACTTGGTGTAGATACAGTTGATGTCAGAACTTTACATACACTTAGGTTGGAGTCACTAGTATATTATACGTTATATTATATAGATTATATAGACCTAGACCGTGTCCCGATGTCTCCATGTCCCTAGATACAGTTGAAGTCGGAAGTTTACATACACTTAGGTTGGAGTCACTAAAACTCGTTTTTCAACCACTCCACAAATTTATTGTTAACAAACTATAGTTTTGGGAAGTCGGTTAGGACATCTACTTTGTGCTTGACACAAGTCATTTTTCCAACAATTGTTTACAGACAGATTATTTCACTTATAATTTACTGTATCACAATTCCAGTGGGTCAGAAGTTTACATACACTAAGTTGACTTCATGAGCTACCCCAGGTCTGCACTCCATATTTCTCTGTGTACAATAAACACCATGGGACCACATAACAATAAACACCATGGGACCACATAACAATACACACCATGGGACCACATAACAATAAACACCATGGGACCACATAACAATAAACACCATGGGACCACATAACAATACACACCATGGGACCACATAACAATACACACCATGGGACCACATAACAATACACACCATGGGACCACATAACAATACACACCATGGGACCACATAACAATACACACCATGGGACCACATAACAATACACACCATGGGACCACATAACAATACACACCATGGGACCACATAACAATACACACCATGGGACCACATAACAATAAACACCATGGGACCATGGGACCACATAACAATAAACACCATGGGACCATGGGACCACATAACAATAAACACCATGGGACCATGGGACCACATAACAATACACACCATGGGACCACATAACAATAAACACCATGGGACCATGGGACCACATAACAATAAACACCATGGGACCATGGGACCACATAACAATACACACCATGGGACCACATAACAATACACACCATGGGACCATGGGACCACATAACAATACACACCATGGGACCACATAACAATACACACCATGGGACCACATAACAATACACACCATGGGACCATGGGACCACATAACAATAAACACCATGGGACCACATAACAATACACACCATGGGACCATGGGACCACATAACAATACACACCATGGGACCATGGGACCACATAACAATACACACCATGGGACCACATAACAATACACACCATGGGACCACATAACAACACACACCATGGGACCATGGGACCACATAACAATACACACCATGGGACCACATAACAATAAACACCATGGGACCACATAACAATAAACACCATGGGACCATGGGACCACATAACAACACACACCATGGGACCACATAACAACACACACCATGGGACCACATAACAATACACACCATGGGACCACATAACAATACACACCATGGGACCACATAACAATACACACCATGGGACCACATAACAATACACACCATGGGACCACATAACAACACACACCATGGGACCATGGGACCACATAACAATACACACCATGGGACCACATAACAATACACACCATGGGACCATGGGACCACATAACAATAAACACCATGGGACCACATAACAATACACACCATGGGACCACATAACAATACACACCATGGGACCACATAACAATACACACCATGGGACCATGGGACCACATAACAATAAACACCATGGGACCACATAACAACACACACCATGGGACCACATAACAACACACACCATGGGACCACATAACAATACACACCATGGGACCACATAACAATAAACACCATGGGACCATGGGACCACATAACAATAAACACCATGGGACCATGGGACCACATAACAATAAACACCATGGGACCATGGGACCACATAACAATACACACCATGGGACCACATAACAATAAACACCATGGGACCATGGGACCACATAACAATAAACACCATGGGACCATGGGACCACATAACAATACACACCATGGGACCACATAACAATACACACCATGGGACCATGGGACCACATAACAATACACACCATGGGACCACATAACAATACACACCATGGGACCACATAACAATACACACCATGGGACCATGGGACCACATAACAATAAACACCATGGGACCACATAACAATACACACCATGGGACCATGGGACCACATAACAATACACACCATGGGACCATGGGACCACATAACAATACACACCATGGGACCACATAACAATACACACCATGGGACCACATAACAATACACACCATGGGACCACATAACAATACACACCATGGGACCACATAACAACACACACCATGGGACCATGGGACCACATAACAATACACACCATGGGACCACATAACAATAAACACCATGGGACCACATAACAATAAACACCATGGGACCATGGGACCACATAACAACACACACCATGGGACCACATAACAACACACACCATGGGACCACATAACAATACACACCATGGGACCACATAACAATACACACCATGGGACCACATAACAATACACACCATGGGACCACATAACAATACACACCATGGGACCACATAACAACACACACCATGGGACCATGGGACCACATAACAATACACACCATGGGACCACATAACAATACACACCATGGGACCATGGGACCACATAACAATAAACACCATGGGACCACATAACAATACACACCATGGGACCACATAACAATACACACCATGGGACCACATAACAATACACACCATGGGACCATGGGACCACATAACAATAAACACCATGGGACCACATAACAACACACACCATGGGACCACATAACAACACACACCATGGGACCACATAACAATACACACCATGGGACCACATAACAATACACACCATGGGACCATGGGACCACATAACAATAAACACCATGGGACCACATAACAATACACACCATGGGACCACATAACAATACACACCATGGGACCATGGGACCACATAACAATACACACCATGGGACCACATAACAATACACACCATGGGACCACATAACAATACACACCATGGGACCACATAACAATACACACCATGGGACCACATAACAATACACACCATGGGACCACATAACAATAAACACCATGGGACCACATAACAATACACACCATGGGACCATGGGACCACATAACAACATACACCATGGGACCACATAACAATACACACCATGGGACCACATAACAATACACACCATGGGACCACATAACAATACACACCATGGGACCACATAACAATACACACCATGGGACCACATAACAATAAACACCATGGGACCACATAACAATACACACCATGGGACCATGGGACCACATAACAACACACACCATGGGACCACATAACAATACACACCATGGGACCACATAACAATACACACCATGGGACCATGGGACCACATAACAATAAACACCATGGGACCACATAACAATACACACCATGGGACCACATAACAATACACACCATGGGACCACATAACAATACACACCATGGGACCATGGGACCACATAACAATACACACCATGGGACCACATAACAATACACACCATGGGACCACATAACAATACACACCATGGGACCACATAACAATACACACCATGGGACCACATAACAATACACACCATGGGACCACATAACAATACACACCATGGGACCATGGGACCACATAACAATACACACCATGGGACCACATAACAATACACACCATGGGACCACATAACAATACACACCATGGGACCACATAACAATACACACCATGGGACCACATAACAATACACACCATGGGACCACATAACAATAAACACCATGGGACCACATAACAATACACACCATGGGACCATGGGACCACATAACAACATACACCATGGGACCACATAACAATACACACCATGGGACCACATAACAATACACACCATGGGACCACATAACAATACACACCATGGGACCACATAACAATACACACCATGGGACCACATAACAATAAACACCATGGGACCACATAACAATAAACACCATGGGACCACATAACAATACACACCATGGGACCATGGGACCACATAACAACATACACCATGGGACCACATAACAATACACACCATGGGACCACATAACAATACACACCATGGGACCACATAACAATACACACCATGGGACCACATAACAATAAACACCATGGGACCACATAACAATACACACCATGGGACCATGGGACCACATAACAACATACACCATGGGACCACATAACAATACACACCATGGGACCACATAACAATACACACCATGGGACCACATAACAATACACACCATGGGACCACATAACAATACACACCATGGGACCACATAACAATACACACCATGGGACCACATAACAATACACACCATGGGACCACATAACAATACACACCATGGGACCACATAACAATACACACCATGGGACCACATAACAATAAACACCATGGGACCACATAACAATACACACCATGGGACCATGGGACCACATAACAACATACACCATGGGACCACATAACAATACACACCATGGGACCACATAACAATACACACCATGGGACCACATAACAATACACACCATGGGACCACATAACAATACACACCATGGGACCACATAACAATAAACACCATGGGACCACATAACAATACACACCATGGGACCATGGGACCACATAACAATACACACCATGGGACCACATAACAATACACACCATGGGACCACATAACAATACACACCATGGGACCATGGGACCACATAACAATAAACACCATGGGACCACATAACAATACACACCATGGGACCACATAACAATACACACCATGGGACCACATAACAATACACACCATGGGACCATGGGACCACATAACAATACACACCATGGGACCACATAACAATACACACCATGGGACCACATAACAATACACACCATGGGACCACATAACAATACACACCATGGGACCACATAACAATAAACACCATGGGACCACATAACAATACACACCATGGGACCACATAACAATACACACCATGGGACCACATAACAATACACACCATGGGACCACATAACAATACACACCATGGGACCACATAACAATAAACACCATGGGACCACATAACAATACACACCATGGGACCACATAACAATACACACCATGGGACCATGGGACCACATAACAATACACACCATGGGACCATGGGACCACATAACAATACACACCATGGGACCACATAACAATACACACCATGGGACCATGGGACCACATAACAATACACACCATGGGACCACATAACAACTAGCAGACTTGTTTTTGAGTTGCTGTGCGTTTTGTTGCCAACCTGTTTTGCTACCTGACAAATTTACGGTTTTTACTTTTTAATTACCGTTTATATTTTTGTTTTTTCCTACTCAACTTTTTCACTCCGGACGCTTTATCTGGACACGGTTCGTCAGGACCTCCAACAGCCGAAGCTAAGTAGTAACATTAACATGATGCCTTCTAATTGCAGTCGCTGTACTCGCCTTACGGCGAGGATAGCTGTGCTACAAGCCCAGCTTCGGACGCAATCGCTAGGCAAGGGTAATTTCAGTGTAGGAAAGGCTGAAACAGCGTCTGTGCCACCAGTAAGTACAGATAGTAGTATAAATCCCCTGGCACAGTCCCCGCAGCCGGACAACTTTCTCACGGTTTCTGGAAGGAAATGCTGTAGGAACGCTCAACCGGTGTCGCTCATTCAGCCGACAGAAACTTTCAACCGGTTTTCCCCATTAAGCAGCGGGTCGGAGTCAGAGGCCGAGTCTTCTCTGGTCTCTACTCCTCCCGTTACGGGGTCTGAGACGCCGAAGCTTCCCACCATTAGCTCTGACAAATTGAAAACTCTAGTCATTGGCGACTCCATTACCCGCAGTATTAGACTTGAGAATCATCCAGCGATCATACACTGTTTACCGGGGGGCAGGGCTACCGACGTTAAGGCTAATCTGAAGATGGTGCTGGCTAAAGCTAAAACTGGCGAGTGTAGAGAGTATAGAGATATTGTTATCCACGTCGGCACCAACGATGTTAGGATGAAACAGTCAGAGATCACCAAGCGCAACATAGCTTCTGCGTGTAAATCAGCTAGAAAGATGTGTCGGCATCGAGTAATTGTCTCTGGCCCCCTCCCAGTTAGGGGGAGTGATGAGCTCTACAGCAGAGTCTCACAACTCAATCGCTGGTTGAAAACTGTTTTCTGCCCCTCCCAAAAGATAGAATTTGTAGATAATTGGCCCTCTTTCTGGGACTCACCCACAAACAGGACCAAGCCTGACCTGCTGAGGAGTGATGGACTCCATCCTAGCTGGAGGGGTGCTCTCATTTTATCTACCAACATAGACAGGGCTCTAACTCCTCTAGCTCCACAATGAAATAGGGTGCAGGCCAGGCAGCAGGCTGTTAGCCAGCCTGCCAGCATAGTGGAGTCTGCCACTAGCACAGTCAGTGTAGTCAGCTCAGCTATCACCATTGAGACCGTGTCTGTGCCTCGACCTAGGTTGGGCAAAACTAAACATGGCGGTGTTCGCCTTAGCAATCTCACTAGGATAAAGACCACCTCCATTCCTGTCATTATTGAAAGATATCATGATACCTCACATCTCAAAATAGGGCTACTTAATGTTAGATCCCTTACTTCAAAGGCAATTATAGTCAATTAACTAATCACTGATCATAATCTTGATGTGATTGGCCTGACTGAAACATGGCTTAAGCCTGATGAATTTACTGTGTTAAATGAGGCCTCACCTCCTGGTTACACTAGTGACCATATCCCCCGTGCATCCCGCAAAGGCGGAGGTGTTGCTAACATTTACGATAGCAAATTTCAATTTACAAAAAAAAAAAAGACATTTTCGTCTTTTGAGCTTCTAGTCATGAAATCTATGCAGCCTACTCAATCACTTTTTATAGCTACTGTTTACAGGCCTCCTGGGCCATATACAGCGTTCCTCACTGAGTTCCCTGAATTCCTATCGGACCTTGTAGTCATAGCGGATAATATTCTACTCTTTGGTGACTTTAATATTCACATGGAAAAGTCCACAGACCCACTCCAAAAGGCTTTCGGAGCCATCATCGACTCAGTGGGTTTTGTCCAACATGTCTCTGGACCCACTCACTGTCACAGTCATACACTGGACCTAGTTTTGTCCCATGGAATAAATGTTGTGGATCTTAATGTTTTTCCTCATAATCCTGGACTATCGGACCACCATTTTATTACGTTTGCAATTGCAACAAATAATCTGCTCAGACCCCAACCAAGGATCATCAAAAGTCGTGCTATAAATTCACAGACAACACAAAGATTCCTTGATGTCCTTCCAGATTCCCTCTGTCTACCCAAGGACGCCAGAGGACAAAAATCAGTTAACCACCTAACTGAGGAACTCAACTTAACCTTGCGCAATACCCTAGATGCAGTTGCACCCCTAAAAACTAAAAACATTTCTCATAAGAAACTAGCTCCCTGGTACACAGAAAATACCCGAGCTCTGAAGCAAGCTTCCAGAAAATTGGAACGGAAATGGCGACACACCAAACTGGAAGTCTTCCGACTAGCTTGGAAAGACAGTACTGTGCAGTACCGAAGAGCCCTTACTGCTGCTCGATCATCCTATTTTTCTAACTTAATTGAGGAAAATAAGAACAATCCGAAATTCCTTTTTGATACTGTCGCAAAGCTAACTAAAAAGCAGCATTCCCCAAGAGAGGATGACTTTCACTTTAGCAGTGATAAATTCTTGAACTTCTTTGAGGAAAAGATTATGATTATTAGAAAGCAAATTACGGACTCTTCCTTAAATCTGCGTATTCCTTCAAAGCTCAGTTGTCCTGAGTCTGCACAACTCTGCCAGGACCTAGGATCAAGAGAGACACTCAAGTGTTTTAGTACTATATCTCTTGACACAATGATGAAAATAATCATGGCCTCTAAACCTTCAAGCTGCATACTGGACCCTATTCCAACTAAACTACTGAAAGAGCTGCTTCCTGTGCTTGGCCCTCCTATGTTGAACATAATAAACGGCTCTCTATCCACCGGATGTGTACCAAACTCACTAAAAGTGGCAGTAATAAAGCCTCTCTTGAAAAAGCCAAACCTTGACCCAGAAAATATAAAAAACTATCGGCCTATATCGAATCTTCCATTCCTCTCAAAAATTTTAGAAAAGGCTGTTGCGCAACAACTCACTGCCTTCCTGAAGACAAACAATGTATACGAAATGCTTCAGTCTGGTTTTAGACCCCATCATAGCACTGAGACGGCACTTATGAAGGTGGTAAATGACATTTTAATGGCATCGGACCGAGGCTCTGCATCTGTCCTCGTGCTCCTAGACCTTAGTGCTGCTTTTGATACCATCGATCACCACATTCTTTTGGAGAGATTGGAAACCCAAATTGGTCTACACGGACAAGTTCTGGCCTGGTTTAGATCTTATCTGTCGGAAAGATATCAGTTTGTCTCTGTGAATGGTCTGTCCTCTGACAAATCAACTGTACATTTCGGTGTTCCTCAAGGTTCCGTTTTAGGACCACTATTGTTTTCACTATATATTTTACCTCTTGGGGATGTTATTCGAAAACATAATGTTAACTTTCACTGCTATGCGGATGACACACAGCTGTACATTTCAATTAAACATGGTGAAGCCCCAAAATTGCCCTTGCTAGAAGAATGTGTTTCAGACATAAGGAAGTGGATGGCTGCAAACTTTCTACTTTTAAACTCGGACAAAACAGAGATGCTTGTTCTAGGTCCCAAGAAACAAAGAGATCTTCTGTTGAATCTGACAATTAATCTTAATGGTTGTACAGTCGTCTCAAATAAAACTGTGAAGGACCTCGGCGTTACTCTGGACCCTGATCTCTCTTTTGAAGAACATATCAAGACCATTTCAAGGACAGCTTTTTTCCATCTACGTAACATTGCAAAAATCAGGAACTTTCTGTCCAAAAATGATGCAGAAAAATTAATCCATGCTTTTGTCACTTCCAGGTTAGACTACTGCAATGCTCTACTTTCCGGCTACCCGGATAAAGCACTAAATAAACTTCAGTTAGTGCTAAATACGGCTGCTAGAATCCTGACTAGAACCAAAAAATTTGATCATATTACTCCAGTGCTAGCCTCTCTACACTGGCTTCCTGTCAAAGCAAGGGCTGATTTCAAGGTTTTACTGCTAACCTACAAAGCATTACATGGGCTTGCTCCTATCTATCTCTCTGATTTGGTCCTGCCGTACATACCTACACGTACGCTACGGTCACAAGACGCAGGCCTCCTAATTGTCCCTAGAATTTTTAAGCAAACAGCTGGAGGCAGGGCTTTCTCCTATAGAGCTCCATTTTTATGGAACGATCTGCCTACCCATGTCAGAGACGCAAACTCGGTCTCAACCTTTAAGTCTCTACTGAAGACTCATCTCTTCAGTGGGTCATATGATTGAGTGTAGTCTGGCCCAGGAGTGGGAGGGTGAACGGAAAGGCTCTGGAGCAACGAACCACCCTTGCTGTCTCTGCCTGGCCGGTTCCCCTCTTTCCACTGGGATTCTCTGCCTCTAACCCTATTACAGGGGCTGAGTCACTGGCTTTACTGGGGCTCTCTCATGCCGTCCCTGGAGGGGGTGCGTCACCTGAGTGGGTTGAGTCACTGATGTGGTCATCCTGTCTGGGTTGGCGCCCCCCCCCCCCCCCCTTAAGTTGTGCCGTGGCGGAGGTCTTTGTGGGCTATACTCAGCCTTGTCTCAGGATGGTATGTTGGTGGTTGAAGATATCCCTCTAGTGGTGTGGGGGCTGTGCTTTGGCAAAGTGGGTGGGGTTATATCCTTCCTGTTTGGCCCTGTCCGGGGGTGTCCTCGGAGTGGGCCACAGTGTCTCCTGACCCCTCCTGTCTCAGCCTCCAGTATTTATGCTGCAGTAGTTTATGTGTCGGGGGGCTAGGGTCAGTTTGTTATATCTGGAGTACTTCTTCTGTCCTATTCGGTGTCCTGTGTGAATCTAAGTGTGCGTTCTCTAATTCTCTCCTTCTCTCTTTCTCTCTCTCGGAGGACCTGAGCCCTAGGACCATGCCCCAGGACTACCTGACATGATGACTCCTTGCTGTCCCCAGTCCACCTGGCTGTGCTGCTGCTCCAGTTTCAACTGTTCTGCCTTATTATTATTCGACCATGCTGATCATTTATGAACATTTGAACATCTTGGCCATGTTCTGTTATAATCTCCACCCGGCACAGCCAGAAGAGGACTGGCCATCCCACATATGCTCTCTCTAATTCTCTCTTTCTTTCTCTCTCTCGGAGGACCTGAGCCCTAGGACCATGCCCCAGGAATACCTGACATGATGACTCCTTGATGTCCCCAGTCCACCTGACTGTGTTGCTGCTCCAGTTTCAACTATTCTGCCTTATTATTATTCGACCATGCTGGTCATTTATGAACATTTGAACATCTTGACCATGTTTTGTTATAATCTCCACCCGGCACAGCCAGAAGAGGACTGGCCACCCCACATAGCCTGGTTCCTCTCTAGGTTTCTTCCTAGGTTTTGGCCTTTCTAGGGAGTTTTTCCTAGCCACCGTGCTTCTTCACCTGCATTGCTTGCTGTTTGGGGTTTTAGGCTGGGTTTCTGTACAGCACTTTGAGATATCAGCTGATGTACGAAGGGCTATATAAAATAAATTTGATTGATTGATTGATTGATTGAACAATACACACCATGGGACCATGGGACCACATAACAATACACACCATGGGACCACATAACAACACACACCATGGGACCACATAACAATACACACCATGGGACCACATAACAATACACACCATGGGACCACATAACAATACACACCATGGGACCACATAACAATACACACCATGGGACCATGGGACCACATAACAAAACACACCATGGGACCACATAACAATACACACCATGGGACCACATAACAATACACACCATGGGACCATGGGACCACATAACAATACACACCATGGGACCATGGGACCACATAACAATACACACCATGGGACCACATAACAATACACACCATGGGACCATGGGACCACATAACAATAAACACCATGGGACCACATAACAATACACACCATGGGACCATGGGACCACATAACAACACACACCATGGGACCACATAACAATACACACCATGGGACCACATAACAATACACACCATGGGACCACATAACAATACACACCATGGGACCACATAACAATACACACCATGGGACCACATAACAATACACACCATGGGACCACATAACAATACACACCATGGGACCACATAACAATACACACCATGGGACCACATAACAATACACACCATGGGACCACATAACAATACACACCATGGGACCACATAACAATACACACCATGGGACCACATAACAATACACACCATGGGACCATGGGACCACATAACAATACACACCATGGGACCACATAACAATACACACCATGGTACCACATAACAATACACACCATGGGACCACATAACAATACACACCATGGGACCACATAACAATACACACCATGGGACCACATAACAATACACACCATGGGACCACATAACAATACACACCATGGGACCATGGGACCACATAACAATAAACACCATGGGACCACATAACAATACACACCATGGGACCACATAACAATACACACCATGGGACCACATAACAATACACACCATGGGACCACATAACAATACACACCATGGGACCACATAACAATAAACACCATGGGACCACATAACAATAAACACCATGGGACCACATAACAATACACACCATGGGACCACATAACAATACACACCATGGGACCACATAACAATACACACCATGGGACCACATAACAATACACACCATGGGACCACAAAACAATACACACCATGGAACCACATAACAATACACACCATGGGACCACATAACAATACACACCATGGGACCACATAACAATACACACCATGGGACCACATAACAATACACACCATGGGACCACATAACAATACACACCATGGGACCACATAACAATACACACCATGGGACCACATAACAATAAACACCATGGGACCACATAACAATACACACCATGGGACCACATAACAATACACACCATGGGACCACATAACAATACACACCATGGGACCACATAACAATAAACACCATGGGACCACATAACAATACACACCATGGGACCACATAACAATAAACACCATGGGACCACATAACAATACACACCATGGGACCACATAACAATACACACCATGGGACCACATAACAATACACACCATGGGACCACATAACAATACACACCATGGGACCACATAACAATACACACCATGGGACCACATAACAATACACACCATGGGACCACATAACAATACACACCATGGGACCACATAACAATACACACCATGGGACCACATAACAATACACACCATGGGACCACATAACAATACACACCATGGGACCACATAACAATACACACCATGGGACCACATAACAATACACACCATGGGACCACATAACAATACACACCATGGGACCACATAACAATACACACCATGGGACCACATAACAATACACACCATGGGACCATGGGACCACATAACAACACACACCATGGGACCACATAACAATACACACCATGGGACCATGGGACCACATAACAATAAACACCATGGGACCACATAACAATACACACCATGGGACCATGGGACCACATAACAATACACACCATGGGACCACATAACAATACACACCATGGGACCATGGGACCACATAACAATAAACACCATGGGACCACATAACAATACACACCATGGGACCACACAACAATACACACCATGGGACCATGGGACCACATAACAATACACACCATGGGACCACATAACAATAAACACCATGGGACCACATAACAATACACACCATGGGACCACATAACAATACACACCATGGGACCACATAACAATACACACCATGGGACCACATAACAACACACACCATGGGACCACATAACAATACACACCATGAGACCACATAACAATACACACCATGGGACCACATAACAATAAACACCATGGGACCACATAACAATAAACACCATGGGACCACATAACAATACACACCATGGGACCACATAACAATACACACCATGGGACCACATAACAATACACACCATGGGACCACATAACAACACACACCATGGGACCACATAACAATACACACCATGAGACCACATAACAATACACACCATGGGACCACATAACAATAAACACCATGGGACCACATAACAACACACACCATGGGACCACATAACAATACACACCATGGGACCACATAACAACACACACCATGGGACCACATAACAATAAACACCATGGGACCACATAACAACACACACCATGGGACCACATAACAATACACACCATGGGACCACATAACAACACACACCATGGGACCACATAACAATACACACCATGGGACCACATAACAATACACACCATGGGACCACATAACAATACACACCATGGGACCACATAACAATACACACCATGGGACCACATAACAATACACACCATGGGACCACATAACAATACACACCATGGGACCACATAACAATACACACCATGGGACCACATAACAATACACACCATGGGACCATGGGACCACATAACAATACACACCATGGGACCACATAACAATACACACCATGGGACCACATAACAATACACACCATGGGACAATGGGACCACATAACAATACACACCATGGGACCACATAACAATACACACCATGGGACCACATAACAATACACACCATGGGACCATGGGACCACATAACAATAAACACCATGGGACCACATAACAATACACACCATGGGACCACATAACAACACACACCATGGGACCACATAACAATACACACCATGGGACCACATAACAATACACACCATGGGACCACATAACAATACACACCATGGGACCACATAACAATACACACCATGGGACCACATAACAATACACACCATGGGACCACATAACAATAAACACCATGGGACCACATAACAATACACACCATGGGACCATGGGACCACATAACAACACACACCATGGGACCACATAACAATACACACCATGGGACCATGGGACCACATAACAATACACACCATGGGACCACATAACAATACACACCATGGGACCACATAACAATACACACCATGGGACCACATAACAATACACACCATGGTACCACATAACAATACACACCATGGGACCACATAACAATACACACCATGGGACCACATAACAATACACACCATGGGACCACATAACAATACACACCATGGGACCACATAACAATACACACCATGGGACCACATAACAATACACACCATGGGACCATGGGACCACATAACAATAAACACCATGGGACCACATAACAATACACACCATGGGACCACATAACAATAAACACCATGGGACCACATAACAATACACACCATGGGACCACATAACAATACACACCATGGGACCACATAACAATACACACCATGGGACCATGGGACCACATAACAATACACACCATGGGACCACATAACAATACACACCATGGGACCACATAACAATACACACCATGGGACCACATAACAATAAACACCATGGGACCACATAACAATACACACCATGGGACCACATAACAATACACACCATGGGACCACATAACAATACACACCATGGGACCACATAACAACACACACCATGGGACCACATAACAATACACACCATGGGACCACAAAACAATACACACCATGGAACCACATAACAATACACACCATGGGACCACATAACAATACACACCATGGGACCACATAACAATACACACCATGGGACCATGGGACCACATAACAATACACACCATGGGACCACATAACAATACACACCATGGGACCACATAACAATACACACCATGGGACCACATAACAATAAACACCATGGGACCACATAACAATACACACCATGGGACCACATAACAATACACACCATGGGACCACATAACAATACACACCATGGGACCACATAACAATACACACCATGGGACCACATAACAATAAACACCATGGGACCACATAACAATACACACCATGGGACCACATAACAATACACACCATGGGACCACATAACAATACACACCATGGGACCACATAACAATACACACCATGGGACCACATAACAATACACACCATGGGACCACATAACAATACACACCATGGGACCACATAACAATACACACCATGGGACCACATAACAATACACACCATGGGACCACATAACAATACACACCATGGGACCACATAACAATACACACCATGGGACCACATAACAATACACACCATGGGACCACATAACAATAAACACCATGGGACCACATAACAATACACACCATGGGACCACATAACAATACACACCATGGGACCACATAACAATACACACCATGGGACCACATAACAATAAACACCATGGGACCACATAACAATACACACCATGGGACCACATAACAATACACACCATGGGACCATGGGACCACATAACAATACACACCATGGGACCACATAACAATACACACCATGGGACCACATAACAATACACACCATGGGACCACATAACAATACACACCATGGGACCACATAACAATACACACCATGGGACCACATAACAATAAACACCATGGGACCACATAACAATAAACACCATGGGACCACATAACAATACACACCATGGGACCATGGGACCACATAACAACATACACCATGGGACCACATAACAATACACACCATGGGACCATGGGACCATGGGACCACATAACAATACACACCATGGGACCACATAACAATACACACCATGGGACCATGGGACCACATAACAATAAACACCATGGGACCACATAACAATACACACCATGGGACCATGGGACCATGGGACCACATAACAATACACACCATGGGACCACATAACAATACACACCATGGGACCACATAACAATACACACCATGGGACCACATAACAATACACACCATGGGACCACATAACAATACACACCATGGGACCATGGGACCACATAACAATACACACCATGGGACCACATAACAATAAACACCATGGGACCACATAACAATACACACCATGGGACCATGGGACCACATAACAATAAACACCATGGGACCACATAACAATAAACACCATGGGACCACATAACAATACACACCATGGGACCACATAACAATACACACCATGGGACCACATAACAATAAACACCATGGGACCACATAACAATACACACCATGGGACCACATAACAATACACACCATGAGACCACATAACAATACACACCATGGGACCACATAACAATAAACACCATGGGACCACATAACAACACACACCATGGGACCATGGGACCACATAACAATACACACCATGGGACCACATAACAACACACACCATGGGACCACATAACAATACACACCATGGGACCACATAACAATACACACCATGGGACCACATAACAATACACACCATGGGACCACATAACAATACACACCATGGGACCACATAACAATACACACCATGGGACCACATAACAATACACACCATGGGACACCATAACAATACACACCATGGGACCACATAACAATAAACACCATGGGACCACATAACAATACACACCATGGGACCACATAACAATACACACCATGGGACCACATAACAATACACACCATGGGACCACATAACAATACACACCATGGGACCACATAACAATACACACCATGGGACCACATAACAATACACACCATGGGACCACATAACAATACACACCATGGGACCACATAACAATACACACCATGGGACCACATAACAATACACACCATGGGACCACATAACAATACACACCATGGGACCACATAACAATACACACCATGGGACCACATAACAATACACACCATGGGACCACATAACAATAAACACCATGGGACCACATAACAATACACACCATGGGACCACATAACAATACACACCATGGGACCACATAACAATACACACCATGGGACCACATAACAATACACACCATGGGACCATGGGACCACATAACAATACACACCATGGGACCACATAACAATACACACCATGGGACCACATAACAATACACACCATGGGACCACATAACAATAAACACCATGGGACCACATAACAATACACACCATGGGACCACATAACAATACACACCATGGGACCACATAACAATACACACCATGGGACCACATAACAATACACACCATGGGACCACATAACAATACACACCATGGGACCATGGGACCACATAACAATACACACCATGGGACCACATAACAATACACACCATGGGACCACATAACAATACACACCATGGGACCACATAACAATACACACCACGGGACCACATAACAATACACACCATGGGACCACATAACAATACACACCATGGGACCATGGGACCACATAACAATAAACACCATGGGACCACATAACAATACACACCATGGGACCATGGGACCACATAACACTACACACCATGGGACCACATAACAATACACACCATGGGACCATGGGACCACATAACAATACACACCATGGGACCACATAACAATAAACACCATGGGACCACATAACAACACACACCATGGGACCACATAACAATACACACCATGGGACCACATAACAATACACACCATGGGACCACATAACAATACACACCATGGGACCACATAACAATACACACCATGGGACCACATAACAATACACACCATGGGACCACATAACAATACACACCATGGGACCACATAACAATACACACCATGGGACCACATAACAATACACACCATGGGACCACATAACAATACACACCATGGAACCACATAACAATACACACTATGGGACCACATAACAATACACACCATGGGACCATGGGACCACATAACAATACACACCATGGGACCATGGGACCACATAACAATACACACCATGGGACCACATAACAATACACACCACGGGACCACATAACAATACACACCATGGGACCATGGGACCACATAACAATACACACCATGGGACCATGGGACCACATAACAATACACACCATGGGACCACATAACAACACACACCACGGGACCACATAACAATACACACCATGGGACCATGGGACCACATAACAATACACACCATGGGACCACATAACAATACACACCACGGGACCACATAACAATACACACCATGGGACCATGGGACCACATAACAATACACACCATGGGACCACATAACAATAAACACCATGGGACCACATAACAATACACACCACGGGACCACGTAACAATACACACCATGGGACCATGGGACCACATAACAATACACACCATGGGACCACATAACAATACACACCATGGGACCACATAACAATACACACCACGGGACCACATAACAATACACACCATGGGACCATGGGACCACATAACAATACACACCATGGGACCACATAACAATACACACCATGGGACCACATAACAATAAACACCATGGGACCACATAACAATACACACCATGGGACCACATAACAATACACACCATGGGACCACATAACAACACACACCATGGGACCACATAACAATACACACCATGGGACCACATAACAATACACACCATGGGACCACATAACAATACACACCATGGGACCACATAACAATACACACCATGGGACCACATAACAATACACACCATGGGACCACATAACAATACACACCATGGGACCACATAACAATACACACCATGGGACCACATAACAATACACACCATGGGACCACATAACAATACACACCATGGGACCACATAACAATACACACCATGGGACCACATAACAATACACACCATGGGACCACATAACAATACACACCATGGGACCACATAACAATAAACACCATGGGACCACATAACAATACACACCATGGGACCACATAACAATACACACCATGGGACCACATAACAATAAACACCATGGGACCACATAACAATACACACCATGGGACCACATAACAACACACACCATGGGACCATGGGACCACATAACAACACACACCATGGGACCACATAACAATACACACCATGGGACCACATAACAATACACACCATGGGACCACATAACAATACACACCATGGGACCACATAACAATACACACCATGGGACCACATAACAATAAACACCATGGGACCACATAACAATACACACCATGGGACCACATAACAATACACACCATGGGACCACATAACAATACACACCATGGGACCATGGGACCACATAACAATACACACCACGGGACCACATAACAATACACACCATGGGACCATGGGACCACATAACAATAAACACCATGGGACCACATAACAATACACACCATGGGACCATGGGACCACATAACAATACACACCATGGGACCACATAACAATAAACACCATGGGACCACATAACAACACACACCATGGGACCACATAACAATACACACCATGGGACCACATAACAATACACACCATGGGACCACATAACAATACACACCATGGGACCACATAACAATACACACCATGGGACCACATAACAATACACACCATGGGACCACATAACAATACACACCATGGGACCACATAACAATACACACCATGGGACCACATAACAATACACACCATGGGACCACATAACAATAAACACCATGGGACCACATAACAATACACACCATGGGACCACATAACAATACACACCATGGGACCACATAACAACACACACCATGGGACCACATAACAATACACACCATGGGACCACATAACAATACACACCATGGGACCACATAACAATAAACACCATGGGACCACATAACAATACACACCATGGGACCACATAACAATACACACCATGGGACCATGGGACCACATAACAATACACACCATGGGACCACATAACAATACACACCACGGGACCACATAACAATAAACACCATGGGACCACATAACAATACACACCATGGGACCACATAACAATACACACCATGGGACCATGGGACCACATAACAACACACACCATGGGACCACATAACAATAAACACCATGGGACCACATAACAATACACACCATGGGACCACATAACAATACACACCATGGGACCACATAACAATAAACACCATGGGACCACATAACAATACACACCATGGGACCATGGGACCACATAACAATACACACCATGGGACCACATAACAATACACACCATGGGACCACATAACACTAAACACCATGGGACCACATAACAATACACACCATGGGACCATGGGACCACATAACAATACACACCATGGGACCACATAACAATACACACCATGGGACCACATAACACTAAACACCATGGGACCACATAACAATACACACCATGGGACCACATAACAATACACACCATGGGACCACATAACACTAAACACCATGGGACCACATAACAATACACACCATGGGACCACATGGTCAGGAATTGTGGAAAAACTGAGTTTAAATGTATTTGGCTAAGGTGTACTGTATACCTGTAGTGTGTTGGTGTACTTGATGGGGTGTATAGGGGGATGAGCCTGATCTGTCTTGGTGCCCTGCCGTGGGTTGGGTCCCCCTGGCTGCTCCATCACCCCCCTAGCGAAGGCCCCCCAGGAGGGGCTGTGTGTCTGATGCTCCACCAAGGGGCCCAGGGCCAGGTCCTTAGGAAACAGGTTGGTCTCTGTACGCGGATAACTGATTAACCTAAACACACAGAGATTAAAATATTACCACACACCTCTACAACTGATGAGGGGGGCCTTCACAGGCAATCCTGGGACACCCAGGTTTCACTCTCCTAGTTCCCAAAAGCCTGGGGAACTGGTTACCAGAAAGACGATTAAAAGCCTGGGGAACTTGTTAACAGAAAGATGATTAAAAGCCTGGGGGCCTTGTTAACAGAAAGATGATTAAAAGCCTGGGGAACTGGTTAACAGAAAGATGTATAAAAGCCTGGGGGCCTGGTTAACAGAAAGATGATTAAAAGCCTGGGGAACTGACCAAGTGGCAGTATCTTACCAGAGTACCAACGCTGAATGCCAGCTCTCCCATTCAAATGCACTATCCTCCACTAACGCCCTCCAGACTTGCGACACTAACATCCTCCGGACTTGCGACACTAACGTCCCCCAGACCTGCGACACTAACGTCCTCCGGACCTGCTCTACTAACATCCTCCACTAACGTCCTCCACTAACGTCCTCCACTAACGTCCTCCAGACCTGCTCTACTAACATCCTCCACTAACGTCCTCCACTAACGTCCTCCAGACCTGCTCTACTAACATCCTCCACTAACGTCCTCCAGACCTGCGACACTAACGTCCTCTACTAACGTCCTCCACTAACGTCCTCCTGACCTGCGACACTGACGTCCTCCAGACCTGCGACACTAACGTCCTCCACTAACGTCCTCCACTAACGTCCCCCAGACCTGCGACACTAACGTCCTCCACTAACGTCCTCCACTAACGTCCTCCAGACCTGCGACACTAACGTCCTCCACTAACGTCCTCCACTAACGTCCCCCAGACCTGCGACACTAACGTCCTCTACTAACGTCCTCCACTAACGTCCTCCGGACCTGCGACACTGACGTCCTCCAGACCTGCGACACTAACGTCCTCCACTAACGTCCTCCACTAACGTCCTCCAGACCTGCGACACTAACGACCTCCACTAATGTCCTCCACTAACGTCCCCCAGACCTGCGACACTGACATCCTCCACTAACGTCCTCCAGACCTGCGACACTAACGTCCTCCACTAATGACCTCCACTAACGTCCTCCACTAACGTCCTCCACTAACGTCCTCCGGACCTGCGACACTAGCGTCCTCCAGACCTGCGACACTAGCGTCCTCCGGACTTGCGACACTAATGTCCTCCACTAACGTCCTCCAGACCTGCGACACTAACGTCCTCCACTAACGTCCTCCAGACTTGCGACACTAACGTCCTCCAGACTTGCGACACTAATGTCCTCCACTAACGTCCTCCACTAACGTCCTCCAGACCTGCGACACTAGCGTCCTCCGGACCTGCGACACTAACGTCCTCCAGACTTGCGACACTAACGTCCTCCACTAACGTCCTCCAGACCTGCGACACTAACGTCCTCCAGACCTGCGACACTAACGTCCTCCAGACCTGCGACACTAACGTCCTCCAGACCTGCGACACTAACGTCCTCCAGACTTGCGACACTAACGTCCTCCAGACTTGCGACACTAATGTCCTCCAGACCTGCGACACTAACGTCCTCCAGACCTGCGACACTAACGTCCTCCAGACCTGCGACACTAACGTCCTCCACTAACGTCCTCCAGACTTGCGACACTAACGTCCTCCAGACCTGCGACACTAACGTCCTCCATACCTGAGACACTAACGTCCTCCAGACCTGCGACACTAACGTCCTCCACTAACGTCCTTCAGACCTGCGACACTAGCGTCCTCCAGACTTGCGACACTAGCGTCCTCCAGACTTGCGACACTAACGTCCTCCAGACCTGCTCTACTAACGTCCTCCACTAACGTCCTCCACTAACGTCCTCCAGACCTGCGACACTAACGTCCTCCACTAACGTCCTCCAGACCTGCGACACTAACGTCCTCCACTAACGTCCTCCACTAACGTCCTCCAGACCTGCGACACTAACGTCCTCCACTAACGTCCTCCAGACCTGCGACACTAACGTCCTCCACTAACGTCCTCCAGACCTGCGACACTAACGTCCTCCACTAACGTCCTCCACTAACGTCTAGGGTCTAAGGTTTAGGGAGTAGGGACTAGGGTTTAGGTAGTAGGGACTAGGGTTTAGGGAGTAGAGATTAGGGTTTAGGGAGTAGGGACTATGGTTAGGGTCTAAGGTTTAGGGTTGAAGGTTTAGGGAGTAGGGACTAGGGTTTAGGGAGTAGGGAGTAAGGTTTAGGGAGTAGGGATTAGGGTTTAGGGAGTAGGGACTAGGGAAAACCCTCACCCCTGTGTGTAGTGAGTAGGGACTAGGGTTCAGGGAGTAGGGACTAGGGTTTAGGGAATAGGGCATAGGGTTTAGGGTCTAAGGTTTAGGGAGTAGGGTTTTGGGTCTAAGGTTAAAGGAGTAGGGTTTAGGGTCTAGGGTTTAGGGAGTAGGGACTATGGTTTAGGGAGTAGGGACTAGGGTTTAGGGTTTAGTGAGTAGGGTCTAGGGTTTAGGGAGTAGGGACTTGGGTTTAGGGTCTAGGGTTTAGGGAGTAGTGTCTAGGGTATAGGGTCTAAGGTTTAGGGAGTAGGGACTAGGGTTTAGGGACTAGGGTTTAGGGTCTAAGGTTTAGGGAGTAGGGACACGGTTTAGGGGGTAGGGACTAGGGTTTAGGGTCTAAGGTTTAGGGAAAACCCTTACCCCTGTGTGTATAGTTTCTCAGCAATCTTCATGGTCTCTTTGGCGCCGATTCTCAACTTCCTGGAAACCAGCTTCTCCATTTCCTATTGGACCAGACAACAACACAGGCAGACCATTGGTCAATAGACAGAAAGTGAGTGTGTGTCAGTGTGTGTGTGTGTATATATATGGCTAGTGTCCTCACCACTGTGTCCAGGGGCAGCGGCCTCCACTTGCTTTTGGGTTTACTGGTTACCGAGATGACGGTTGCTATGGGATCCTAGGAATTCAGGTCATTACATCATCATCACCGTAACAGTTAAGATTAGTATTTAATAGAGTCGGTAACATATTCAAAAATCCCCATCAAAAATCTGTCAACTTCAGCTGACACATGGGCTGTAAGTTGTGAGGGAGCGTGTAACTGACATTCTGACTGTAGGAATGTCCCCCAGAGCTGTTTAATGTTCATTTCTCTACCACAAGCCGCCTCTCAACGTCGTTTTACAGAGTTTGGTCATGTTCATTTCTCTACCACAAGCCGCCTCTAAACGTTGTTTGAGAGAGTTTGGTAATGTTCATTTCTCTACCACAAGCCGCCTCTAAACGTTGTTTTAGAGAGTTTGGTATTATGTCCAACTGGCTTCACAACAGCAAAATCTGTGGCATTGTGTTGAGTGGCCTTTTATTGTCCCCCAGCACAAGGTGCTGTAGGTATGGAACATTTCTGGGATCTTTTATTTCAGCTCATGAAAACAAGACTTTACAAGTTTTGTTTATATTGTTGTTCAGTATAAAATAGACGAGCTGCTAATAACACCAGCTAAAACTCTGCTTAGACTCCTAAGAATGAAGTACTAACCCCCCTCATCACAGACAGACCCCCCCTACCTCCACACAGACAGACCCCCCCTCCTACCTCCATACAGACAGACACCCCTCCTACCTCCATACAGACAGACAGACAGACACCCCCTACCTCCACACAGACAGACCCCCCCTCCTACCTCCACACAGACAGACCCCCCCTCCTACCTCCATACAGACAGACACCCCTCCTACCTCCATACAGACAGACAGACACCCCTCCTACCTCCAGAGAGACAGACACCCCTACTACCTCCACACAGACAGACACCCCTCCAACCTCCATACAGACATACCCCCCTCCTACCTCCATACAGACAGACACCCCTCCTACACAGACACCCCTCCTACCTCCATACAGACACCCCTCCTACCTCCATACAGACAGACACTCCTCCTACCTCCATACAGACAGACCCCCCCTCATACCTCCATACAGACAGACACCCCTCCTACACAGACACCCCTCCTACCTCCATACAGACAGACAGACAGACACCCCTCCTACCTCCATACAGATCTGGTAGATCACTAGACAGACAGACACCACTCCTACCTCCATACAGATCTGGTAGATCACTAGACAGACAGACACCCCTCCTACCTCCATACAGATCTGGTAGATCACTAGACAGACAGACACCCCTCCTACCTCCAGACAGATCTGGTAGATCACTAGACAGACAGACACCCCTCCTACCTCCATACAGATCTGGTAGATCACTAGACAGACAGACACCCCTCCTACCTCCAGACAGATCTGGTAGATCACTAGACAGACAGACACCCCTCCTACCTCCAGACAGATCTGGTAGATCACTAGACAGACAGACACCCCTCCTACCTCCATACAGATCTGGTAGATCACTAGACAGACAGACACCCCTCCTACCTCCATACAGATCTGGTAGATCACTAGACAGGCTGTGTGGTTGAACAGTCTGTTCCTCTTCCAGCTGAACTCTACTGATTCCTCCTCTACCTCATGGAGGA